>NC_063333.1:96858537-96977286 GCF_021869965.1 Rhincodon typus | reverse complement strand
GTCGCGAACCATTTCAACTCCCCCTCCCATTCCTCAGACGACATGTCCATCCTGGGCCTCCTGCAGTGCCACAACGATGCCACCCGAAGGTTGCAGGAACAGCAACTCATATTCCGCTTGGGAACCCTGCAGCCCAATGGTATCAATGTGGATTTCACAAGTTTCAAAATCTCCCCTCCCCCTACCGCATCCCAAAACCAGTCCAGCTCGTCCCTGCCTCCCTAACCTGTTCTTCCTCCCACCTATCCCCTCCTCCCACCTCAAGCCGCACCTCCATCTCCTACCGACCAACCTCATCCCGCCCCCTTGACCTGTCCGTCCTCCCTGGACTGACCTATCCCCTTCCTAACTCCCTACCTACACTCACCTTTACTGGCTCCATCCCCGCCTCTTCGACCTGTTTGTTTCCTCTCCACCTATCCTCTCCTCTATCCCTCTTCTATCCGCCTCCCACTCTCTCCCTATTTATTTCAAAACCCCCTTCCCCTCCCCCTTTTCTGATGAAGGGTCTAGGCCCGAAACGTCAGCCTCTCTGCTCCTATGATGCTGCTTGGCCTGCTGTGTTCATCCAGCCCTGCACCTTGTTGTCTCGGATTCTCCAGCATCTGCAGTTCCTACTATCTTGGATTGCTATGTGCTGACTTTGTCAGCCTGCATTTAAGTTTCTGTATGTGGGTTAGTGGGACATCCCATGCTGAAAAGCAGACCTCTACAGGTGACCATGGATTCCAGCAACATATTTGAAGACTCTTAATAGTGTTGGATTGGCTCATGCATATGTCAGATTTCAACCGGTGTATGAATAAATACATAACTGCACATGTGACATCGAAACCAAAAGGAAGTCTATTAGCATTTTGTGGAATAATGAACTAAAACATATAACTATACAATTTTTGCAGACTATCCTAAAATAATCAGCTTTGAATCTAACGCAATTTTTAAATTACAAAGATATGATTTATTCATATAAAAATCATCTATACAGTCATACAAAAGGTCCTAAATCAGCTCTGTACAGTCTTCACATAGAGAAAAAAGATCAAGCAACACACTGGAATTTGACATCCCTGAGAGCTTTCCAGCAGTTGCCAAAGAAAGGCATTTTCTACTTACACAGGTAACTATTTATGTTCATTTTGAGGGAACAAAGGGGTCTGACAACTGAATGGACCTTTATTATACTTTGCCAGAAAGACCTTAGATGTGTTCCTTCCCCACTGCACCTTGATGGCAGCTGCCTCAGACTTTCAGATGTCCCTCAGCACATAGTCCTGGATCTTGAAATGTGCCAGTCTACAACACTCGGTTGAGGTCAACTCTTTGAACTGGAAGACCAGCAAGTTTCGGGCAGGCCAAAGATTGTCTTTCACCGAGTTGATGGTCCTCCAGGTGCAGTTGATGTGTGTTTGGTCTGTGTCCCAAGGAACAGCCTATAGAGCACACAATACTGCTTTATAGAACTACGAGGGACAAGCCTGGCCAAAAACCATCCTTCCTGATGGACTTGGCAAAAGACTCTATACAACACACGAGCAAGACAGCAGAGAGAGGGTAGCCCTGTCTGGCTCCAGATCTGATTGGGAAGCTTTCTGATTCTTGCCTGTCAATTGAGAATACACTAATGATATTAGAGTAGAGCAGTCGAATCCAATTGTGGATTCCCTCCCCAAAGTCCATTTTAGACAGTACATTCCTCATGTAGGTGTGTGATATCCTGTCAAGGACTTTCTCCTGGTCCAGGCTGATGAGATAGGTGTCCACCCTCTCTATCCTGCTTGTTGTTATATCTTGGGGGTTTAAGTTCACTACCAAAGTGAATGTAGAATAAAAAATTAATTCTGAGCTGTAGTAACAACAATTTGTCAAGTTAATTATAGTGAGTAGCTGAAATTTCCAATTGATTAAATGCAAAGCAATCAAAACCACTTCCGTTCATTAAATAGGTTGGAAAAACTACAAATCAGCAATTGGCAAATGGTGCAAAATTAACCAATCAAATAATTTCCTTTTTCAAAGGCACTTTTCAGCAACTAGGTTTTTTTCAGTTACTATAGTTGCTTATGTGACCCACCAATTACACACGTTTCAAAATGATACTTGAGATAATTCAAACTGCAGTGATTATCGTAATAAACTTTCATTGTTACTGGTGTCATGCATACTATATATATTTGTTCCTATCAATTAAGTTTTTTTGTTATGAATATCTATTTGGTAACATGCCTTACAGTTGCTATCGTCTCGTAGAACTTATATTAATTGTCTCTGCAGGGAGCGTGCAGAAACAAGTTTCTCCAATTTATTTCCCCTAGAATTACTGTGTGATTTCTGTAATACAGTCATGGAGTCATAGAGTCCTACACCAAGGAGATAGACCCTTGGGCCAAGACTGGACAATGCTGACCAAAATATTTTCCCACGCTCACCCCATTTCCCTGCACTTGGCCCATATCCTTCTAAACCTTTCCTATCTATGTATTTATCCAAATGCCTTTTAAATGTTGTTAATGTACCCACCTCAACTATTTCCGCTGGCAGCTCATTCTACATGCATTCTATCCTCTGTGTAAAAAAGTTGCCTCTCAGGTTTCCATGTATTCTTTCCTCTCTTACCTTAAACTGTTGCCCTCTAGCCCTCGATTCCCCAACCCTGGGAAAAAGGCTGAGTGCAATCACCCTATCCATGTCTCTCATGATCTTATACACTTCTAAAAGAGCCCCCCTCACTCTCCTGTGCTCTAAGGAAAAAAGTCCTAGCTTGTCCAACCTCTCCCTATAACTCAGTCCCTTGAGTCCTGGCAACATCCTTGTAAATTTCTGCGGCATTCTTTCCAGTTTAATAACATCCTTCTTACAGCAAGGTGACCAAAACTGAACACAATACTCTAAAGCCTCACCAACATTCTCTTTAACTGCAACGTAACTTCCCAACTTCTATACACAATGCCCTGACTGATGAAGACCAGTGTGCCAAAAGCCTTCCTCACTGCCCTATCTACCTGTGACTCCACTTTCAGAGAACCGGGCACCTGAACTCCAAAGTCCCTCCGCTCCATTACACTCCTTAAGCCCCTACCATTCAACACGAAACTCCTACCTTGATTTGACCTTCCGAATTACAACACCTCACACTTATCTATATTAAACTCCATTTGTCATTTCTCGGCCTACTTCCCCAGCTGATCATGACCCTGCTGCAATTTCTGATAACCTTCCTTACTGCCCACAATACTGCCTATTTTAGTGTTATCCTCAAACTTACTAATCATGCCTTGTGCATTCTCATCCAAATCATGGAGAGAGAAAACAAACAGCAATGGGCCCAACACTGACTCCTGAGGCACGCCACTAGGCACAGTCCGACAAGCATCCTTCCACTATTACTCTCTGCTTCCTACCATCAAGCCAACTGGTGTATCCAATTTGCCAGTTCTCCCTGGATTCCATGTGATCTAACCTTCCAGATCAGTCTACCATGTGGAGTCTTATCAAAGGCCTTCCTGAAATCCATATTGACTACGTCTACAACCTTCCCCTCATCAGCCTTCATGGTAACTTCATCAAAGAACTCGAACAGATTTGTAAGGCATGATCTCCTCCGCACGAAGCCATGCTGACTACTCTTAATAAAACCCTGTCTTTCCAAACGTATGTATACCTTATTCCTCAGAATCTTCTCAATTAACTTACCTACCACAGATGTTAGGCTTACTGGTTTATTGTTCCCAGGTTTTTCTTTGCAACCCGTCTTGAATAAGGGCACAACATTAGCTACCCTCCAGTCTTTCAGGACCTTACCCATGGCTAACAATGATGCATATATATCTGCCAGGGGCCCCGCAATTTCTTCCCTAGCCTCTTGCTGGGATCTTGGATATATCTAGTCAGGACGAGGACATTTATCCATTTTCATGCATTCTAAAACTTCCAACACCTCCTCTACCGTGAGACAGAAATGGATTGCAGATGCTGGAAACTAGAGTCAAAAAATGTGGAGCTGGAAAAGTACAGCAGGTCAGACAGCATCTGGGGAGCAAGAAAGTAAACATTTCGGATCAGAACCCTTCTTCAGGGTCCTGAAAAATTCCAGCCTGAAATGTTGACTTTCCTGCTCCTCAGATGCTGTCTGACCTGCAATGCTTTTCCAGCTCCACATTTATTGACCTCCTCTACTGTGATATGGACTGTCCCCAAGATATCAACACTAACTTCCCCAAGTTCCCAAGTCTTCATGTCTTTCTCCATGGTAAACACAGAAGAGAAATATTCATTGAGGACCTCATCCATCTCCTGCCGTTCCTCACATACATGCCCAATTTGGTCCTTTAGGTTCATATTCCCTCTCTGGATATTCTTTTTCCTTTAATATACTTAAAGAATCACTTTGGATTCACCCTAGCCTTCTCAGCCAAAGCTATTTCATGCCCCCTTTCACCCTCCTGATTTCCTTCTTCAGTAAACTCTGTACCCCCTTTCTACCTCCAAGACTTCCCTTGGTCCCAGATGCCTGTATCTGAGCCATGCCTCCTTCTTTTTTCTGGTCAAAGCCTCAATATCTCTTGTAATCCAGAGTTCCCTACTCCTGCCAACCTTGCCTTTCACCCTCACAGGAATATATAGACCTTGAATTCTAGTTAATACATTCTTAAAGACCTCCCACTTGCTGGAGGCCCCTTTGCCTGCAAACAAACTACTCCCTGCAAGCTCCTGTCTAATTCCATCAAAATTTGCCTTGCCCCAAATTAGGACTTGAACCTGTGGGCCAGTTTAGTCCCTCTCCCTAACTATTTTAAAATTAATAGAACTTTGGTTGCTGGTCCCAAATTGCTCTGTCACATCAGTCACCTGTCCTGCTCTATTTCCCAAGAGTAGGTCAGGTTTTTCCCCTTCCCGAGTAGGACCCTCTATATACTGTTTGAGGAAACTTTCCTGAGCACATTTATCAAATTTCACCCCATCTAAGCCCTTAACACTATGGCAGTCCCAGTCTATATTAGGAAAATTAAAATCCCCTACTATGACAACCCTATTGCTCCTGCAGGTCTTCCCATTCTACCTGCATATTTGTTCCTCTGATTCCCATTGACAATTTGGGGACTTTTAGCACAACCCCAATAATTCACCATCCTCTTCTTATTTCTTAGCTCCACCCTCAAAGCCTCACTGAATGATCCCTCAGTTATTTTATCTCTGACTACTGTTGTAATACTCCCCTTAATCAAAAATACAACTCCCCCTCCCCTCTTTCCTCCACTTCTGCCCCACCTAAAGCACCTGTACCCTGGCACATTAAGCTGCCAGTCCTGTCTCTCCCTTAGCCATGTTTCTGTAATGGCTATAATATCCCAGTCCCATGTACCTATCCATGCCCTGAGTTTATCTGAATTACCTGTCAGCCGTCTTGCATTGAAGTAGATACAACTTAATCCAACAGACATTCCTCACTCCCTATTCTGTTCCAGCTTGACCTGTTTCTTCAACTTGCTCTTTCTGATTGTTGTATCTCCTCCCAGCCTCGCACTTGCCTCCCTTGCTGTTGAGCATCCCACTGTCTTGCCAATCTAGTTTTAACCCTTCCTTGTACCACTAGCAAATCTGCCCACCAGGATATTGGTCCCCTTCCAGTTCAGGTGCATCCTGTCCCCCTTGAACAGGTCACTTCTGCCCAGAAAAGATCCCAGTGAATCAGGAATCTGAATACCTGCCCCCTGCACCAATTCTTTAGCCACACAGTCATCTGCCATATTCTTCTGTTCTTACCCTCACCAGCACGTCACACTGGAAGTAATCCGGAGATTACCACCATTGACATCCTGGTTTTTAACATTTTTCCTAGCTCTCTATAATCACTCTGCAGGACTTTGTCCCTATTTCTGCCAATGTCATTTGTGCCAATGTACACAATGACTTCTGGCTACTCACACTCCTCCTTGAGGACGTTATGCAGCCACTCCTAGACATCCTGGACCCTGGATTCCTGTTTGCGACCACAGAATCTCCCTAACTATCGAGTCTCCTATCACTAAGCTCCTGTTTACATTTAAGCTTTCCCACTGTGCCCAAGATCTAGTCGGAGTGCCACCTGGCCACTGCTGTTTTCCCCGAGCGGTCATGCCCCCCAACAGTATCTAAAACAGTCTATTTATTTTCAAGGAGAATGGCCACAGGGGATTCCTGCACTCTCTGCCTACTCACTTTGCCTTTCCTGGTGGTAACCCAGCTACTCTCTGCCTGCACCTTAGATGTGATCATGTCACTAAAAGCAATCCTTGATAGCAGGCCCACTATGATCCACTCTTCAGTGCAGGCAAATGCTTCCAGGCTATAATGTGTGCGCCAAAGTGATGCCTCTCCCTTTCAGTCCCCATAGAGATTGCATGGGCTATGGTAATTTGGAGCTTTGGAAATCATGTTGTTTAATTCTACAGCTACTTTATAGGACAGGCTACAGACTTGATGGAGCAGTTATTTTTTTTTCCTGTCTGCCATGCTGTTATGTCAGTACAGTTGGTGGTTTGAACCTTACAAACTATTTAAAGATTGTGGCTCCAGAATGGTGATTACTGGTACGCACTGACATGTAATTAACAATAGCTTGGATTTATATGCCGCTTTTAAAATAGTGAATTGTGCCAAGAACATGTACAGCAGCACATTCAGACACGTATTTGAACAAAGATAATGAGAGAAATAACGGATGGATGACTCTGCACTTGGCCAAAATGATTGGTTGCAATGAACTTCTTAAAGGAGCTTAAATGGACACAATTCGGGCCATCAATAGTGTGTTCAAGCCAATGGAGAATACACAAGATGGCAGAATTGGAGGAAACCAGAGTTCTTGGAGAGTTTTCGTGCTTATCATTCTTAGTTGATTTGATTTGAGGAAATCTTATTTTGTAATTGCCTTTTCTGATTTTACATAATTCAATACTTTTGTGTCTTAATGCTGTACTCTTTGTTGCATAATTTAGAAGCACAATTACTTTGTTTTTAGTTGATTTTTGCATTTGTTTCAGAATTATATATAAACTTTCTAACTTTGCATTTTTTTTGTTTTTTCTAAAACCTAATTTGATCTGAGTCTCATTGAACTTACTGACTAATTGGCAAGCAATTGTTGTGCACCAGATCTAGATTCACTAATGGAAGGTGATGCAGACCATACACTAATAGATCCATTGCACTGATGATTGTTTAGAATTATTAATGTTGGGTATTTCATAAGCTTCATTGATATAATCTTAATGAAAATATTTTCCTTCACTTTTACCACTTGTACACAGTATTTAAATGTTACCTCCTTATGTTCTGCCATAGTTTAAACATTAATGAGCCTTCTTTGACAAGTACAAGTTCCCTCTTCACTCTTTGTATTCCTGAACAATGCCTCATATAATGATGACAATCTCCAGCTGCTGCTGAGGAAAGGCCATTCCCATATGCAGAAGCTAAGAAGAAGATTCATCACTCATTTGCTTCTATATAACCCTCTGTAGATAGTTTCAAAGTTGCCTTGCCAAGATATTCATCCTATATTCTTCTTGGGATTGTAGAAACCAACCAGAGAATTATTTCTGTCATCATGTAGAGAATACAGATCTCAGTCACTATTGCTTTAATTAGATTCATTATTCTCCATTCTTTTCATTTGTTGAGATATGTATGAGGTCAATTTCCACTAGTTTCGTGGCTTACAATTTATAGTAGTAATCAGGTTTACTTTGGGTAATAATACTTATGCTTCAATACAGTGTGGAGCTGGAGGAACACAGTCGGACAGGCAGCATCAGGGGAGCAGGAGTGTCAAGATTTCGGGCCTACACCCTTCATCAGGACTGGGGAGGAGGAAGGGAGCTCAGAAATAAATAGAGGAAAGAGGGGTGGGGCTGGGGGAAGGTAGGTTGTACAGTGATGGGTGAATGCAAGTAGGGGTAGTCGGGATTGGTCAGTGGGAAGGGTGGGGCAGAAAGGCAGGGAAGAAGATGGACTGATAGTGTCAGGTCAAGGAGGCTGGGATGAGAGGGAGGGTTGGACATGGAATGAGGCCGGGGCTGGGGAGACTTTGAAACTGGTGAATTCCAGGTTTAGGCCATCAGGCTATAGGCTCCTGAGGCGGAATGTGAGGTGTTGATCTTCCAGTTTGCATGTGGCGTCATTGTGGCACTGGAAGAGGCCCAGGATGGACATGTCACCCAGGGAGTGGGAGAGGGAGTTAAAATGGTTAGCGACCTGAAGGTGTTGTTGATTATAGTGTATGGAGCGCAGGTGCTCTGCAGATCTGTCACCAAGTCTACAATTGGTCTCTCTGATATAGAGGAGGCCACATCAGGAACAATGGTTACAGCAGACCAGGTTGGACGATGTACAGGTGAACCCCTGTCAGATACAGAAAGCTTGTCTTGGCCCTCGGATGGAGATGATACGGGAGGAGTAGGAGTATGTGTAGCACTTCCTGTGGCTGCAGAGAAAGGTACCGGGTGTGGTGGGGTTAGTGGGGAGTGTGGAGTGGACAACAGATTCACGGAGTGAGAAGTCCCTACGAAAGGCAGATAGAGGTGGGGAAGGAAATATCTCTTTGGTGGTGGGGTTGGGTTGTAGGTGGCAGAAATGGCAGAAGAGGATGCGTTGGTTGGTGGGGTGGTATGTGAGGACCAGGGGGACTCTGTCCTTATTTTTGATGGGGGGAAGGGTTTCGAGGGCAGAAGTGTAGCAAATGCAAGAGATGCAATTGAGGACATTTTCAATCACCAGAGGGAGGACGTTGTGGTCCTTGAAGTAGGAGGACATCTGGGATATCTGTGAGTGGAACACCCCATCTTGGAAGCAGATGCAGCAGAGACAAAGGAATTGGGAATAAGGGATCGCATTCTTGCGGGAGAGTGGGTGAGAGGAGGTATAGTCCAGGTAGCTATGGGAGTCAGTGGGTTTGAAATAGGTGTTGGTGAAGAGACGGTTACCGGATATGAAGACAGAGAGGTCCAGGAAGGGGAGGGAGGTATCGGAGATGGTCCAGGTGAATTTAAGGTTGGGGGGTGGAAGGTGTTAGTAAAGTTGATGAACTGTCCAAGCTCTTTGTGGGAGCACGAGGCAGTGCCAATACAGTCATCGATGTAGCGGAGGAAGAGATGAGGGATGGTGCCGGTGTAACAGCGGAAGAGGGACTGTTCAATGTATCCTATGAAGAGGTGGGCATAGTTCAGACACATACGGGTGCCCATAGCCACCCCTTTGGTTTGTAGGAAGTGGGAGGAGTTAAAGGAAAAGTTGTTGAAGGTAAGAACAAGTTCTGTTAAGCGGATGAGGGTGTCAGCGGAGGGGGATTGGTTTGGCCTGCAGGAGACGAAGAAGCAGAGGGCTTTTAGGCCATCTGTGTGGGGTTACACATGTACAGGGACTGGATGTCCATGGTGAAGATGAGGTTTTGGGAACTGGGGAATTGAAAATCCTGGAGGAGATGAAGTGCCTGGGTGGTGTCCCAAACGTAGGTGGGAAGTTCCTGGACCAGGGGAGAAAAGATAGAGTCAGGGTATGCAGAGGAGAGTTCAGTGGGGTAGGAGCAGACAGAGACATTAGGAACTGGGGCAGTCAGGCTTTTGGGAAGGAGATAGAACTGGGCAGTGCGGGGTTGGGGAATGATGAGCTTGGAGGCTATGGGTGGGAGGTCTCCTGAGGTGACAAGGTTATGGATGGATACTTATACTTAATCTCCTATACATTATTATTCATGATGGATTACATAACAAAAGACATTGCAAAATGTCGGTTAATGAAGAAGCAATTTTTTTTGGAGTTTCTGCTGAATAATATGCTGTCAAATTCATGGGCTTAGGGAGGCAATACCTGCTCACATGTAGAGAGATTGGTGGGAGGGTCTACTATTTAGTACATGATTTGTTCAGGCAAGGTCTTTGCCCTGACATCAACTAATCCACGAGAGTGATACTTTTCTTCCCTTCCATTGTGATGTTAAGCAACGAGGTAGTTTAATGGGAACCTGTGTCCTGTTAAAAAAGTTCACTAGTTTTACTTTCCCTGCTGCCACTGTGGTCTGTCTGATGCAACATTATTTCCCAACAGCATCAATTTCAGAGCAATTGACTACATTTAAAAAAAACCACAGCAATACACTGGAGGGTTTCGTAGGATGGACTTTCAGAAAATAGCAATGCAAAGTAAATGGGTGACTGCCTCCATCACGTTTCCAAGGTTTGGACTGGGAATCAATGTCAGGAATATCTCATATATGGAGGCCTTACTACAACCCTCTGTTTCTGGCACTAG
Source organism: Rhincodon typus (assembly GCF_021869965.1). NCBI lineage: Eukaryota > Metazoa > Chordata > Chondrichthyes > Orectolobiformes > Rhincodontidae > Rhincodon > Rhincodon typus. Next base: position 96,966,999 of record NC_063333.1, on the reverse strand, counting down.
AGCAGAGACCCTGGACATCTGCCGCATTGCTACCTTTGAATGGTTACTTAAAGTGAGAAAGTTAATTATCTCCTCTGGCCTCTGCTGTCTTTGTATGTCAATCTATGCACCATTACCTATTGACTTGAGAAGTCCAACTCTTCATCATGGGTTAGGAGAATTTTGGAAATGATTATTTTAACTAAATTTAGGGCATTTTAAACTGATGAAGGCAAAGTTTCTCAAAGATTTGCAACCATCTTCATCATGAAGTGGCACGTGACAAGTTAACTAGATATATCTTGTTCAAACAAAAGGGAACGAATCATGTCCAACTGATTACTGACCCATCAATCCAGCAGCCTATGGTTAGTTTTCAGCAAAGTACTGGAAGATGTTGTCAACAGTGCTATCAAACAGCACTTTGTTGAATGAAATGCTCCATGGTCTAATTAAGGATTTCCACTGTTGTATGGTGGGAATGCTTTAACCTTACCTCTACAGAGGAAGTGACATCATCAATCATGGCTTGCCTTGTGACAGTTGATAATCATCCACTGTTTACAAGGAAGTTTTGACATTCAGGTTGTACTACAGAGTTATATATAAGGAATCAAATGAGCATGATACAGTTCTTCCCATTGTTGTATCATTGGTCGTCAGGAAAACATGTAGGGGTTTTGGTAACGGTGCAAAATGGCCTTCTAGATTGAAACTGATTAATGATAGGCTACTCAAGTTGGCTTGGATCAACATATTTTTGATTGTATTCTTTGGTGAATGCAGGCATTCTGCATTTATGAAATAACATCTTCGTTCCAATGCTGTAATGATAATTAATGGCTTGTGCTAACTGTCAAGGAAATGATTAGAATAGTTCAAAAGGTCTTCATTGAGTTTCTGCATAAGAAATTTGGTCTCTCCGCCATTTAATGAATGGCTGCATCTTGTTTCTTGGCAGCAAAAAGGAATTACTTAATCTTGATTAACGAGTGGGTCAAAGGTTATCAAGAGTTGGCAGGATTGTGGATTTGAGGATGCAATCACATCGGATCTTATTGAATGGTAGAACAAGCTAGTGGAGCTGAATGGCCTTCTCCTACTCATGTTCATATGTTCGCATTCTACAATGAAGTCAACAGTACAATTGTTTAATCATTATTGCTGATGTCTTCATTGTGTGATACCTATTAAAGTCTTGAAGATGAATCAGTCAGTGGTAATAATGAGTTAGGTCACTCTGTGACCAATTATTTGTTGACAGTGAAGGTTATTTGCTCTCCTATGTGTGTTGCTGTAGTGAAAATTCCAGCAACATTGGTATATTTGTGTTCAATACCAACTTCATTGCCTTCTTTGGCACAACATGCCAGGCCATATTTGGGGTGTATTGCAGTCAGACAATGTTGGGTTTGTACCTTAAGCTCCTTCTTCACTCCCAGTTCATCTTCATCCTGTTTTCCAGCAGGAAGTGCATACTGCAGTTAGTGTGACTGTGGACTTCCTGCTTTTCTCCCCAACCCTTTCCCTTTGCACAACCTCTTTGTTCCTGAGTTCTTGTTTTTAGATAACAAATAACTGTCTTCTGCACAACTGGAATATACTAAGGAGGAAGCGAGGGAGCAGAACTATAGCCTTGAAAACTTTAAGACACAAGCTCAGATGCTGACACTGTGTACATTTTGTAGCTTACTATAGAGTTGAGGTCTGAATGCCCAACAAAAACAAGAAGAAGAATTGGAGCAATTGCCGTGATATTACTAAACCAGTAGGGATTCTGGGTGATGTATGGCTGTAGAAGCAAATAGCTGGTTGTCTAGTGTCTGAAAATACAGATGTCAACCTGTTCATTTTTAACACTGGAGATGACAAGAAAGATTTGCTCCATTGCAAGGAAAACTGAAGTCATTGTGAATTGACTGAATTATTCATTCAAGATAAAGGATGGTTCATGGGCCAGCACCCTCCAGAGGGGCAAAATTGCAGCCAACTCATACTACAGAGGAACTCAAATGAGGACTTCAGTGGGGAGACATAGAGAGAGCACTGAATGGGCAGACTAAGATGCTGGTTAATTGCCTGGCCTACTTGATGATCTCCTGTCACCATCAAGGGGCAGGAAGGAATCCTGCTCCAACCTGGCACAGAATATCATACAGGTCTTGCACTGTCCACAGCCTCTGCAATATCTCCCTGTCATGCTGCTAACCCAGAGGCAGTGCAACCACAGCTTCTCATGTCTGTTATGTCATTTCTATAGATTATCACTGAATCCTTTTCTCTCCCTGCAGCAACACTTGCTGTTTGTTATGGACCAGATCAGAACCCCACCAAAGTATACAATGGAGATAGCCTAGACCCTAACATTTATACTTTTATTTTCTAAAAAGCGCAAGTGTGAAGTGCTGTGTTCCAGATATGATTCGATTGGTCCAACACTAACCTTCAATTACGACATACTTTATTCTTACAGCACAGGTAAAATACAACAAAAAGAAGAATTGGCATAACTTTACATTATTGAAATACTTAACAAGATAATGTATTATTTAACCACTAATCAGCAACTGTTCCAATGTAGGGACCATCCGATAAACACACGCTTGGCAAAGTCAATTCAGCACATAGTTATTATTCTCACGTGCTGTCTCTCTCCAGTCCAGTGGAAAGAAACAACAAAAGAAACAATCTACCTCTTTTGATTCTTAAGAGGAAGCCTCTCTGTGTAAGACTTTACTCTAACAGCAGAAAACTCCAGCTTTCAGCTCCAGCAGCCAGAAAACATCACCAACTAACTGAAAGCAAAACTAAAGACATTTTGGGTCTGTGTGAGCTTGGCCTCACCCACTTATGATCCTTTGCATTTTTAAGAAAAACTCAATCAGAACTCATAGCTGTTTACCAACTGTCTGAAGCAGACATTTCGGTACCATTGTGACAATATCCCTCTGCAAGAGAAAAAGGACAGAACACATCTCTGAAAGGCACAATATCGCTACATGTTACATCTAGACACTCATCACAATACCTCCAAAAACACTCCCCAATGCTTTCAGAGGCCCTGCATTCACACAATTTGTTCTAAATTATTTATAAGAGTCATTAGGTCATATATCACAGAAACAGACGCTTCAGTCCAACTTGTCCATGCCGACCAGGTTTCCTAAACTAAACTTGTCCTACTTACCTGCATTTGGCCCATATCCCTCTAAACACTTTCTATTCATATACCTGTTTAAATGTCTTTTAAATGTTGTAATTGTGCCTGTGTCAATCACTTCCTCTGGTAGTTCATTCCATATACGAACTACCCTCCTTGTGAAAGGGATGCCCCTCATGTCCTTTTAAATCATTCCCCCTCACCTTCTAAATTATGCCTTCTAGTTTTCACTATCCTTGTGAAAGGATCTTTGCTTTTTACCTTACCTATGCCCCTCATGGTTTTTTATCTGCATGTTTGGTGAGGAGTCCTTTAACTAATACATATGTTGATGCCCCATAGTGAATGGGGCCTGCTTATATTTGAGGATATGTTCTTTGGCGAGTAACTGAATATGTTGAATGGCCCTTCATGGTCCAAGTTTGTAATTAGAGCACTAATTCTGCCAACAGTACTGAGTAATATCAAGACAGCACCATCTTGGAAGCTTTCATTGCACACAGGAGTAGTGGGAAGGATAGCAGTGCACTTCGAAGCATGAGCAGCAATGCAGCTACAGCGGGGAGCTGCTGAAGGTATGATACAATGCACCTGGAAGACCTCCCATCTCCCCAGCACTGTCTCCAGTGGCACGAAGTGAATCTGAATTTGACACCCAAAATGTTTTGATTATGTGTTTTTGGCTTGAGCTAGTTCACTAAACATTTAGTCTCTTTTTTTATTATCCATAATGGTGATTTTTAATAACGCATTGTAACATATAAAATGAATTCCTTGAAGTAAAGCTTCATTAAAGAATGAGTGCATAGAATTTACAGCATAAAAACAAGCCATTTGGTTCAACTGATTTGTGCCAAATCCTTTGGTTTACATAAGCTTCCTCCTTCATCTAATTGTATCTGGAGATCCTTTTATTCCTTTCTCCCTTATGTAATGATTTCATTTCCTCTAAAGCCTCCTAACCATTGTCAACTTTTGATTGAAATAAGCTTTTCATAAATATTTTCTTACTGATCCTCAAATCCTGATGGAATGTAAACAGCACTGCCACAGTACTTATTGAGGATGATAATATATCTGTGAAAATAGAACCAAGACAAGTGTGATTTATCTTATAGTATAGATTAAAATAGATGTTCCCTTAGGCTTCTTTTTTACAATGGAGCTGCATTGTATTTACGGAAGCAGAGGTTAACTTGCAAACATAGTCAGAAAATGAGCAGGATGGGACACTGATGCCAAAAACCCAAAAGCCAGCATTGTAAAATATAGTCTGCAATGTATCATTTCCAACCTTTATATGAGTTATGCTAATACAACTTAAAATGATTAGATCTCAGTTCTAATCCAAACTGTAAAACAAATGCCAGAAAATCCTCCTTCAAATAGATGTTTTAGAAATAGTGTAATGTTGTAATAATTGTTTAATTATACTGAGTGGAATTGGTACAATACGTGACTACTTTAATTCATCATATCTTTCAGAAATGAAAAACGACAGAGTAATCCAACTAGCAGCTAACTAGGATGAACACTCGGGATTTGTCTTTTACCCTTAGCTAAAACACAGTTATACAGACAAGAAAAATTGAGTGAATATCTGCTTTCTAATTCGATCTTTGTTGAATCAGAACAAGGTATTTATTCATATGTGAGTAAAGAACTACCAAGCTTTAGTACTTAAGAATTTAAAATTCTAGACCCATTAATCTGATTTTTGGAATTCACCTCTTATAAAAAAGATGGATTACTTTACTCTAAAATTTTTACAGTTTGCTGTGGTTTGAATTGTTTATAACTAAGAAAGTTAGTACAGTAATGTGAAATTATTCTACACCATGTACAAGATTTTTTTTCTACTTTATTCACGTGATGTGAGCGTCGCTGGCTAGACAAGCATTTATTGTGCCACCCTAATTGTGCTGCCCTCTAGAACTATTGCATTCCTTGGTAGTAGATAGACTCCATTTACATTTCTCATTGCCACAAAAAGGCTGTCAACATCACCAAAGACCCCTCCCACCCCAATAATGCTTTCCTACCACCTCTTCCATCAGGCAGAAGATACAGAAGTTTAAACACACATACACCAACAGGTTCAAGAACAGCTTCTTCCCTGCCATTATTAGACTGCTGAATAGACTCTTTAACTTCAAATAATGTTGTTCTTGCTATTACTGTTCTTGCTTTGAGCACCTCCTGTGCAATTGTAACCTGAATGCCTCACTCTGTCTAACCACCCTAATATCTGTAGGTCTTTGTTTGCTACAATCTGTCTGTACTGCTTGTAAAACAAAGCTTTTCACTGTACATAGGTACTTGACAACAATAAATTAAATAACAAAATAAATGTGTCAAATATATCAAGTGTCATGGGTTTGGAAGGTGCTTCTGAAGGAGCCTGATGAGTTTCTGCAGTGCATTCTGTAGGTAGCACACATGCTGCCACTAAGTCCTAGCAGTGAAGGGAGGAAATATTTAAGGTTGTGGATGGGGTGCCAATTATGCAAGTTGTTTTATACTGAATGATTTTGAGCTTCTTGACTGTTACTGGAGCTGCACTATTCTATCACATTCCTGATTTGTTGCCTTGTAAATGATGGACAGGCACTGCGGAGACAGGAGGGGAGTCACTCACCCCAGAATTCCTAGCTGTTGACATGCTCCTTTAGCCAGAGAATTTATTTGGCTCGACAAGTTCAGTTTCTGGTTGATGGTAACCACCAGGATGCTGATAGTGGAGAATCCAATCCAGAAAAAGCAAATAAATTGCCAAGAGGAGATGTTTAGACCCTCCCTTGCTTGAGATGGCCATTACCTGGCATTTGTGTGACAGCTATGTTATTTGCCTTATATCAGCCAAAGTCTGGATGTTTTCCATGTTTGCTACAGATGGTTTTGACAAGGGTTATGGAAGTACTCTGGACTGCACTTGGAGGTGTTTTGGAGAACTATTGCACACATTAACAGTCAGCAAGATTTAATGATTAATCAGTGCATAAGAAAAGGGAGCTGATATTGCAGTGTCTTCAGGTCTCTAATATGATCAGAAAATTGAGCAAAGCTCCAGGGAAGACCATGCAAAGAGAGAGGAGGTAAATAGCTTTCCTCAGAAGGTCCTATCTATTATAGATTTCTCGTAAGTATTTCTTCTATCTCCATCCCACCCAGGACGAAGGCCAGAACTGATTCAACTTCAAAAGAGAAATAGTCACAGAGCTGCTCATCTTCTTCAGACTGACCTGGAACCTTGCATTTGTGTATGACCAATACTGCCAAAGTGGCATAGAACATCTTGGCAATGGGACCTTTCCAGGTAAGAGTTGATTGCATTCTCAACATTTTCCAGCATTCCTTCTGTTGCTGCACTGGGGAAGTGACAGAGGCCATCCACGTCAATTGAGGGGACAATATGGCTTTTACAATCCACAGTGAGAAGCAAGATGACTGGGCATGTGTGATTCCCAATGGTGCAAGGTACCATCAGTTGTATTCTGCGAAATGCCATGGCAGTGGGGAGAGAGACAGGAATCGGCAGGACAGAGGGTACCATTCATTACATGTCAGAATGGATTTCCATGTTCATGGTGAAATGATGTTTCACCCACAACATCCTCATGCTCAGGAAGGTGCAGGTGTTGCCACTAAAAATATGGACTGTCCTCAAAGGAGGATGAGGAGAAAACAGGAAGGGTACATTCTTCTCTCCAGACAGGTTGTCATGAGAGCCCCTTCTCAGTCTTCACTATTCATAAAACTGCTTCTCCTTACCAGCAGACATCCGTCATTGTTCCACCTGAGTCATCACATCACAGAGTTCCCTTCTGTAATAAAAACCTGAAAAGAAACCTTCCAAGTTCATGTTTATCCAATAACACTTCTAAATATACAAATAAAAGTGAAGTATTCACATTCCTAAGTGTCTGTCTTGCAGTTGCTTTTGCCTGTCCTTTTGTCCCTAAACAGAGCAGCCCCAATGGCTGCAGCAAATCTGGTGGGAGACTGCTGAGTTTCAGTCAGAGATTCTGCAGCTAGCCTTGTCGAATGCCCTTGGCAGATTTGGTCTTTAAGCGTCTGCCTTCGTAATGCACTACATGACAATGGATGCAGCAAGCTGTCTAAATGACTTTTCCAACAATGCAGCTGCTAAAACATGCCCAATGGCACTGTTAAAACTTGTGCAAGTAGGACCTGATAAGTAGGATGCTTCTTCAGAAGCACTCTAATCTCAGTGTGCTATTTCAATGGTATTTGATGATAGATGGAATTCCAGTGTGATGAAAAACCAGTGTAGTTCACCTGACTACATGAAACTATCTCCTCATGGCTTGGATCAGTAGAAAGGCAAATGCTACCTGCTGTGAATAAATCTTTTCCAAGCTTTTCACATTGACCTGCTGCAGTTACTGAGAAATGTGGTCAGATGTTCCTTGAGACCTAATTCATCTCCGTTGAGAGGAATGTGGCCAAATTTCCATTATAGGGATGCTGTCACTTCACCAGACTATGCTGCTCTATTCTGTCACATGCCTGCAGACTGAAGCCTCTTCTTGGTTTTTCTTTGCCACTTTTAGAACCGCTAGCATTCTGACTTGGCAAACATTGAAAACTTTTGAAAGTCTTGGGGAATTTTACCCTGACAATCTATTTGGGGATTGACGTCCTCACTTCGAGAATAATTAAACCTAACAAACCAAGTGGGATCCAAGTGATTTGGGTCAGCCACCAATATGAAATTTAATAAAGAATGCAAGTGGACCTGTTGCAGTAGGATTCGCTGACCTGAAGTGGCCCTGTTCCTCCCTCATGTGTTAGTTTACAACTGCCCTCTTTAAGTTTCACATGAATGCAATTTGACACACTTTCTGTGTTTGCATGCTCCACTCATCCAAATATGCGTTTGGTCATGTACACAACTATAATCGGCATAGGCTGTAAAATTGAACATTATTACCAATGTTCATTTTCATGAGTTTTACATCATGTCTGATTAATTAAAAACAGACTTGTACTTTTATGGTTTGTGTATTCGTATGGTATGATATGGATATTAGTATAATAAAGATGAAATTGATGTAAGAGCAAAAGTTTATATCACTGTATGACTTACATTAAAGACAGAATTTTAAAAAACACGACTGGAAAACATATTTAATATATTATAAAGGTCAAATATCTAATATACACATTTGTATAAACTGAGGGAAAGTGCTGCAATTGTGGAAGAGCATTCCTTTGTTTCTCATTAAGAGTCAACCGCATTGCTGTGGGTGTGGAGTCATGTGCAGGCCAGACCAGGTAAGGATGGCAGCTTCCTTCCCTGAAGGACATTAGTGAACCAGATTGGTTTTTCCAACAATCAGCAATGCATTCATGGTCATCACTAGATTCTTAATTCCAAATATTTAGTGAATTCGAATTCCACCCTCTGCTGTGGCAGGATTTAAACCCAGGTCCCCAGAACATAATCTGGGTCTATGGATTAACAGTCCAGCAATAATACGACTAGGCCATCATCTCCCCTTAGGCTAAGATTACATTAGGTTAATGGATTAATAAAATTTAAAGTAAACTAAACTAACGTGAATCAATTAAAATTAGACTAAGAAGAGATTTAATAGAAGTTTTCAAAATCTGGACAGAGTAGACAGGGTGAAATTATTCCTGCTCGTAAAAGAAACGATAATAAGGGGAACTGTTTTAAAGTGTTTTGCAAAAGAAGTAAATGAAAGGCAAGAATTTTGTTTTCATTCATGAAGTAGTTAGGGTCTGGAATGCGCTGTCTGGATGAGTGGCGTAGGTAGGTTCAAGCAAGGCCTTAAAGACAGCTTTGGATGATTATTTCAATAGGAGCAACGAGCAGGATTACAGGGTAAAAGTAATAAGTTGACGCTACATTAAAGCACACGGAGAAGCAGTGTTGACACAGTGGGTCGAACGGCCAGATTCTGCACCATAAAAATTCTGTGATTTTGAGAATGTTTACAGACCAGAAGAAAGCTGTGCTGGCTGCCAGCAAGAGTAACTCAGCAAGTTCCACTCCTCTGCCCTTTCCCAGTAGTCGACAAAGTTTTCACTCTGTTGGCTTTTTGTTTATCTGTTCATATTAGATACAATCGGATTGCCTGTTAAGATGGAAAATATTTCAGGGTTGTCACACCTTTAACTATACTAATTATAAACATTATGCTGAATAAATCCAGTATAATTTTTCCAAGAAAGAGTGTAAAGGGGCACCTAATACCGCCGAATTTACTCTCCTTCTTCTGTTTGGAAAGTCTTGGTTATAAAGAAGTATTGGAAGAGTATATACATTAAATGACAGAGTGGCGGCACAATGGGGAAGATCATGCTGGCCATCACCCCAATGACAACAATTAAGTCCCGAGCCTTCAACAATGGTGTTTTATTTCGCACTTCAAGAAAATCAGAAATATTGAAGCTTAGAATCAGCTAATAGAAACTGCTTATTTTATCTCAATTATCACAAAATACGTACATGAAATAAATGAGTATTGATTTTATCATTGTTGTCAATTTTAAAATATATGCAAAATAAACATGAACCTAATTTGAAAATAAACAGTTAGTATTTCCTTCTGTTGCCTAGCAATACCAGACATGTTGGATTGGAGCACTCTATGACTTCTACTAGAATCACAAAATTTAAAAATATTCTAGCAAAACACAGAAAAATATATGCAAATATCCTGAGTTTATACTATACTTAAATCATACAAGCATTCAAATCACATCTGCTACCGTAGATTCTATTTTTCTTAATAAACATGCATGACACAGGGAGAAGATACAACTGCAGATACTTATTATCTGATGCTACATAACTTGAACTCTTACATCACTTGCTCCTTTTTATTACTGAGGTCATGTTGTCTCTGCTGTGTTCACCACAAATATGAAAATTATTTTCTTTTCCAAAAATCTGTTGATCATTTAATTAGAATAAATAATATTTTTTGTCACTGGCTTGAAGGCAATGATTTAATTTTCAAGAGCCATTGATATTGATAAATCAAGTGTACTTATGTCATAACATGGAATATTCAGTTAAAATATTTCCTTCAAAATCACTGGCAATCATCAATTAGGAAATATCTATTTCTTCTTCATTGTCAGTCTTTTTGTGGCCCACTTATGATGCCTTAATCCTCAATCACAAAGGTCAACTTGTTCTGAGGTTATTGGAACATTTTCAATACTAATTGACTCACCAACGATCTTCTTATCTTTGGTGAGGAAACTTCATTTTGACAGCAATGTGCACACATAGACCACCTTCGAAACATGTTTTTAAAGTACTTTTGAAGCAAAGTACTATCAAAGTACTTTTGAATTAAATGTATACTGGGGAGGGGTTGATCTAGTAGTAATGTGATATCACTGAACTAGTACTCTAGAGGTCCTGGCTAATGGGCTGGGAATGTGGGTGCAAATGCCAACAATGACAATTCTTAGAAATAAATTCAACGAATAAAATTATGGGATGGGAGCATTGCTGGCCAGCGTTTGTTGTTTCAGAACTTGATCTTTGTCTGATATCTATCCAATTCCAGAAATTGTGACTAGTGTTAGGTGACAGCATGCTGGTAGATAGCAGTTGGCGGTCCAGTAGCATCCACATGTAGAAAATCCAGGAGGATTAATTGTACTAGCATTCCAGCAGTACTAATCCTGCGTGTGTAATTGGTAACCAGCCTATACTGAAAGTTTTACATTTGTAAATTTTGGGATGGTTTCCCATGTCTGTGGATACATGCATTTTAGTATTTGCAAGGGTTGCATATTGACACATGGTCCTGAATCAATCTTGGCCAATCGCCAATAACAAATTATTGCCAGTTTTCCAAGGACAAAATTCCCTATTACTAAGCAAATCTTACATCATGCTGTATCAGACGCAACCAAATCTAGAAACCATAGCCCTGAACACAGCACAAACATTTTCATCTCTGTCCTAGTTTAATTTTGTGGACTTCTAACATTACGCCTTTGACCTTGCCTTGCTGGCTATCAACCGACATACATCCTCAGCGCATGCCTTTTCAAGTGAGCTAAACTGGCATCTCAAGATGGATTTGTCTGATTATCAGCAAGTTGTGTTTTCAACACTTTCTGGCACTGTAATGAACAAAGATATTGAGGGTTGTCTCATGCACTTTAGCATGATTTAAGACTGTAAACCGTTGTCTCTGTCTGTAGATTACCTACTACTTAACTGTTCAGGCACCATCGGTCTCATCAGCACTATGTTTTCCATTGCTGTTCACTATGTCACGTTAATGATATTAGTCGAATAATCAATCTCACATCAGGGATTGATTCATTCCAGGGGTCAATTTACTTAAAATAGGAAAACAAGTTACAGGTTAAAAACAAACATTACAGCAACCAACTGATTTCTGTGAGTGCAACTTGGAAACCCGAAGCAGACTAACTGTGAGAAAGAATCACAACATTACATATACAAAGCGCAGGGAGTCCTAAACGATGTACTGTCTTCAAAGCAAAGTACACACATAACAGTGTTGAGCTGTCTTCTTGAAGCATTGTAGACAAACTAATGTGTGTGCTGTTAGGAAGTGAGTTTAATGATTTGGACTCAGCAGAAGTGAAGGAACAGTGATATAATTTCAGGTCAGGATGCTGTCTGAGTTGGTGGGAAGATTAGGTAGTGATTTTCTGTTTATACGCCGCTGTTGTCCTTCTAGGTGGTAGTACTTTCAGGGTTGGAAGATGCTGTTGAATGAGGCCTGATGAGTTTCTGTATTGCGTTTTGTAGATGATTCAAATTGCTGACATTGTGTGCAGTGGTGAAGAGAATGAATGTTTAAGGTGGTGGATGGGGTGCCAATCAACTTGATGGTGTTAAGCTCCTTGAGTGTTGTTGGAGCTGTAAATATCCAGGCAACTGCAGAGTACTCCATCATACTCTTGACATGTACATACTGGGAGGCTTTTGAGAATCAAGAGGGGAGTTTCAAACCACAGAATTCCCAACCTGTGACCTGTTCTTGTAGCTGCATTATTTATATGGCCAGATCAATTCAGTGTTTGATCAATGGTAACCACAGAATATTGATAGTGAGGGATTCAGTGGTAGTGATGCCTTTCGATGTCAAGGGGCACTGATTGGTTTCTCTCTTATTGGACATGGTCATTGCCTGGCACTTCTGTAGCACAAATATTACTTGCCATTTATCATCCCAAACCTGCAACTTGTCCAAATATTGTTACATTTGGGCACATATTGCTTCAGTATTTGAGGAAATTGTAAATAGACCTGGACATTGTCCAATCATGAGTGAACAGCCCCACTTCTGCTCTTATGATGGAGTGTGTTATTGATGAAGCAGCTGAAGATTGTTGGGCCTAGAACGTAACTCTGAGGAACTCCCACAGAGATGTCCTGGGGCTGAGATAATTGATCTCCAGTTACCACAACCATCCTTTTTTTGCTCAGCAACAACTCACCAAGGGTCCTTAGGCATTACATTCGGAATCTGCAGCCTCTCAAACATTCACACTTTCTTTCTGAGCATAAGTAAAATTGGGAGTGGGAATCCTTCTCCGCTGGTGTTCCATGAAATGCATCAATGCAATACAAAAATCTTGCTTTGTTGCTTGACACTTAATGATCATTCATACCATAGATTCTGCTAGATTGTTTGAGAATGGATAGTGGGGTGACAATGCATTTGAATGATTCCCCATTTAATACATGTCTTGGAGTAGTTTGCCAGTGAGCCACAGTCCATTGTCAGATGCTATCTGTTTCAGGATGCCAAACAAATAGCTATGATTGTGTCAGTAACAGTCACATTGGATATGTCGTTAAGTCACCAAACAGTGGGAAATGTGGAGAATTAACCTGTCACAAGGATGTAATCTTCCCCCTGCACTGTGAATAGCTTTGTCCAAGAGTGGATGAAACGTGTTTTGGAGGTCAAGACCCTTTCTGGAGCTTAAATTGAAATGTTTGGCATGCCTCACCTGTATTCACGAGTCATTGAATGTCTAGATTCATCCTGACCAGTACACAAATTCATCAGCAACCATCTTGTGTTTTCAGTACTGTCATGCCTGTGGTGCAAAATGGACATGATATCTTTGTGTAATGCTTTGGTATTAGGACTTATTTGCTCTTGAGAATGACTTGTTGTGACATGCCAAACTTGACTCTGAACAAATTTCTCAGGAATGTTTAAAATTGTCAGGCTACCCCTGGATAATGAAGCGTTGCAAAGATTGTAGTGGCTCATCATTCACAATTGGCTAACAATGCATTTCTCTCAAAAGAATATAAAAGTTTATTCCACAAAAAAAATCATAAAGTATATTACACTAAATGAGAAGAAATTGAGATGTTTTATTATAAACATCAGAAATAAGGATTCATCCCCTTCATCTGATAATACATTAATCAATACTCAAACTTCAGGGAAAATTCAATCCTATTCCCAATCAAAAACTTCATGCCCAACTAGCACAGTTGCAATTGATTTCCTATTGACATGCTATTTTCTTCTGGTAATGTCTATTCCCAAGGCCTTTAACACAATCTGCTAACTCAGCTCATAATTACTTTAACATTGGTTCCCTAAACTCAAGTTTTCAACAGCCTCACTGATATCACCACAACCTACTAATTCTATAGCTTTTTTCTCACTGATTTCTAAGCACCTTGGGACTTCTCCGCAGTCCTGGCTCTTGGAAGCTGCTAATAACAACACCTCTGTTCTTATGGGCCCCTTAATGCTGCATGAACCTTCTTCTTTCCCTTCTTTCTGTCTCTGTCTTTGTCTCTGTCTGTCTGTCTGTCTCTCTCTCTCTTGCTGTCTCATGGTCCTAAAACCCAAGTCAACAAACACTCCAGCAAGTATCTTTTGGGGAGGCTTGCCGGTCATTTAGCTGAATATGAAAATCTAAAAGAGAATCTAAATGTCGGCTATTGACACTCAATGGGTTCCCCCACTACCATTGTCCTGGGGGTTAGCATTGACAAGAATCTCAACTGGACTCACCTTATAAATATAGTGGCTACAAGAGCAAATCAAAAGCTAGCAATACTGCAGTGAGTAATTCACCCCCTGACTCCCCAAACCCTATCTGCCATTTAGAAGGCACAAGTCAAGAGTGCAATGGAATACTCCCCATTTGTTTGGATGGGCGCAGTCCAACAACACTTAAGAAACTTGACTCCATCCAGGACAAAGAAGCTCATTTGATTGGCACCACATCCAAAAACATTCAGTTCTTTAACCAACAACACTCAGTGACAGCAGTGTGTACTATCTGCGGAATGTATTGCAGAAATTCACCAAGGCTCCTTAGACACCAGCTTCCAAACCCATGGCCACTACCACCAACAAGGACAAGGGCAATTGATACATGGGAACACTACAAACTTCAAATTCCCCTCCAAGCCACTCACCATCCAAACTTGGAAATATATTGCAGTTCCCTCAGTGTCACTGGGTCAAAATCCTGGAACTCCTTCCCTAAGGGCATGTGAGTCAACCCACAGCACATGGACTGCAGCAGTTCAAGAAGGCTGCTCACCACCACCTTTCAAGGGTAGGTAGGGATACGCAATAATTACTGGCCCAACCAGAGACACCCACATCCTGTGAATGAACACCAAAAAAAACGCATGACTGCTGCTGTTTTGATCTCCATGTGTAAAATGAATTTTTGACTTTTAAATAAAAGGCAGATCTCCACAGATCTGTAAATCTAAAATCCATTTTCCAATGTTTCACAACCCAAGTTCTCAAATAATAGCAATCTATGATGAACTTTCATCACCGTAATGTGTTAATTACAGCTTCCTGTCGCTTGTCATTGGGATCTATGATCCATCATTAATCTCAACTTGCAACCCCACCTTTGAGAAAGTGAGAACTCACCTCCTGTACAATTAATTTCCCTGCCCAGCTCTCCCTCCTGTTTTTGGCAGTTCCTGTAGCTTCTACCCATCATTCAGAAAGGTGGAAATAGTTAGATGGCATCATGTGTCAGAATTCTCAACAATTCCCTCCAGTTCTATATAATTGCACATTATTGTTATTTTCCATTTGCTTTTTCAAAAGACATTACTCTACTTATATTACTTTATCTGTACACTTGACTATTCCAATGCTTTCCTGGCTAATGTCTCACCTACCATCCTGTGTAAATGTCATCTATTGAAAACCCACTGCCCATATCCTATATTTATCTTTCCTTGAGTATGTGGAACAACATTGAGTCCCAGGCCAACAGCACCACAGCTTTAGAATTTGCTTCCTTTTTTTCAAATTCCTCCATGACCTCCCCCCTCTTTATTTCTGTGATCTTCTCCAGGGCATATAAACCCCTGATATCCTGGACCATGAGGGTCACAGATAATAGCAACGGTCATTTGGAAATTAGGAATAGCAGGGAGAAGAAGTCACTGATAGGTGTGGTCTATAGACCACCAAATAATGACATCGTGGTGGGGTGGGTAATAAACATAGAAGTAGCTAATGCATGTAAAAATGGTACAGCAATTATCATGGGGGATTTTAATCTACATATTGATTGGTCAAACCAGGTCGGTCATGGCAGCCTTGAGGAGAGGTTCATAGAATGCATCCGCGATAATTTCCTTGAACAATATGTAATGGAACATAGGAGGGAACAAGCTATGCTAGATCTAGTCCTGTGTAATGAGACAGGAATAATTAATGATCTCACAGTTAGGGATCCTCTCGGAAGGAGCGATCACAGTATGGTCCAATTTAAAATACAGATGGAGCGTGAGAAGGTTAAATCCAGTACCAATGTCCTGTGCTTAAACAAAGGAGACTATGATGGGATGAGGGAGGAGTTAGGTAAGGTAAAATGGGAGCAAAAACTTTATGGTGGGTCAATTGAGGAACAGTGGAGGACTTTCAAAACGATTTTTCACAGTGCTCAGCAGAAGTATATTCCAGTGATAAGGGAGAACTGTAGGAAAAGAAATAGTCGACCATGGATGTCTAAGGAAATAAAGGAAAGTATCAGATTAAAAAAAAATACATACAAAAAAGCAAAGATTAGTGGGAAACTCGTAGACTGGGAAATCTTTAAAGGCCAACAGAAAGCCACAAACAAAGTTATAAAGAAAAGTAAGATAGATTATGAGAGTAAACTAGCTCAAAATATGAGAACAAGCAGCAAAAGATTCTATAAATATGTAAATCGTAAAAGAGTGGCGAAGGTAAACATTGGTCCTTTAGAGGATGAGAAGGCCAATTTAATAACTGGGAATGAGGAAATAGCCAAGGCATTAAACAGTTATTTTCTGTTGGTCTTCGCAGTGGAAGACACACATAACATGCCGAAAACTGATGGCAAGAAGGTTATAGCAGGTGAGGACCTAGTAACTATCATTATCACTAAGGAGGCAGTGCTGGGCAAGCTAATGGGGCTAAAGGTCCACGAGTCTCCTGGCCCTGATGAAATGCATCCCAGGGTACAAAAAGAGGTGATGTGGGAAATAGCAAATGCTCTAGTAATTATTTACCAAAATTCACTGGACTCTGGGGTGGTTCCCGCAGATTGGAAAACAGCCAATGTGACGCCACTGTTTAAAAAAGGAAGTAGACAATAAGCAGGTAACTATAGGCCAGTTAGCTTAACTTCAGTAGTGGGGAAAATGCTTGAATCTATCAGTAAGGAAGAAATAGCAAGGCATCTGGATACAAATTCTCCCATTGCGAACACCCAGCATGGGTTTATGAAGGGTAGGTCATGTTTAACTAATTTGGTGGAATTCTTTGAGGACATTACTTGCATGGTGGACATTGGGGAACCTGTGGATGTAGTTTGTCTGGATTTTCGGAAGGAATTTGACAAGGTGCCACACCAAAGGCTGCTACATAAGATAAAGTTGCACGGTATTACAGGTAATATATTGGCATGGATAGAGGATTTGTTGACTAGTAGAAAGCAAAGAGTAGGGGTAAATGGGTGTTTTTCTGGTTGGCGGTCAGTGGCTAGTGGTGTGCCTCAGGGATCATTGTTGGGACTGCAATTGTTTACAATTTACATAGATGATTTGGAGTTGGGGACTAAGTGTGGTGTGTCAAAATTTGCAGATGACACGAAGATGAGTGGTAGAGCAAAGTGTGCAGAAGACACTGAAAGTCTGCAGAGGGATATAGATAGTCTAAGTGAGTGGGCAAAGATCTGGCAGATGGAGTACAATGTTGATAAGTGTGAGGTCATCCATTATGGTAGGAATAACAGCAAAATGGACTATGCTTTAAATTGTAAAAATTTGCAGCAGGCTGCTGTGCAGAGGGACTTGGGTGTCCTTGTGCATGAATCACTAAAATTACAATTGCAGGTGCAGCAGGTAATTAAAAAGGCAAATGGAATTTTGTCTGTCATTGCTCGAGGGATGGAGTTTAAAAACAGGGAGGCTATGCTGCAGCTGTATAAGGTCCTGGTGAGGCCACACCTGGAGTACTGTGTGCAGTTTTGGTCTCCTTACTTGAGAAGAGATATACTAGCACTGGAGGGGGCGCAGAGGAGATTCACTCGGTTGATTCCAGAGTTGAGAGGGTTGGATTATGAGGAAAGACTGAGTAGGCTGGGATTATATTCATTGGAATTCAGAAGAATGAGGGGAGATCTTATCGAAACATAAGATTATGAAGGGAATAGATAAGGAGGAGACTGGGAGGTTGTTTCCACTAGCAGGTGAAACTAGGACTAGAGGGCATAGCCTCAAAATAAAGGGAAGCAGGTGTAGGACTGAGTTCAGGAGGAACTTCTTCATCCAAAGGATTGTGAATCTGTGGAATTCCCTGCCCAGTGAAGCAGTTGAAGCTACCTCACTGAATGTGTTTAAGGCAAGGCTAGATAAATTTTTGAACAGTAAAGGAATTAAGGGTTATGATGTGTGGGCGGGTAAGTGGAGCTGAGTCTCAAAAAGATCAGCCATGATCTTATTAAATGGTGGGGCAGGCTCGAGGGGCCAGATGGCCTGCTCCTAGTTCTTATGTTCTTATTTCGCTAAGGTGGGGGAATTCAAAACTAGGGGGCATATTTTTAAGGTGAGAGGAGAAAAATTTAAAAAGGACACAAGGTGCAACTTTTTTACACAGACAATGGTTAGTGTGTGGAATGAATTGCCAAAAGAAATTGTGGATGCAGGTACGGTTACAACATTTAAAAGACATTTAGATAAGCAGGTGAATAAGAACGGTTTGGAGGGATATGGGCCAAATGCAGGTAGGTGGGACTAGTTAAGTTTGACAACATTGTCAACATGGACTAGTTGGACCAAAAGGTCTGTGTCCGTGCTATATGACTCTATGACTCTACAACTGTATGAGTCATACCTGGCATATAGAAAGATAGTTATGGCTGTTGAAATTCAGTCACTTCAGCTCCAAATATCTCTGCAGGAGTTCCTCATGGTAGTGTCTTTGGCCCGAGATGTTCACCAATGGTTACACAGAATTCAGCAGAGTTCATGACTTCTCAAATACTGAAGCAGTCCAAGTCTGAATGCAGCAAGGCCTGGAGGATATCCAGGCTTGACCTGAAAAGTATCAAATAACATTTGCGCCCCAAAAACACCAGGCAATTATGATCTCCAATAAGAGATTATTTAACCGCTGTCCATTGACATTCAATAGCTTTAACATCACTGAAACCCCCACGACCAACGTCCTGGGGTTATTATTGACCAGAAACTGAACTGGACTTGCCATATAAATACAATAGATCAGAGGGGAGGTATACAGCAATGAGTAGCTTGCATCTTGACTCCACAAAGCCTGTCCACCATCTCCAAGGCACAAGTCAGGAGTGTGACGGAATATCCCTCACTTGCCTGGATGGGTACAGCTCCAACAATACTCAAGAAGCTTGACTCCATTCAGGACAAAGAAGTCAGGTTGATTGGCAGCACATTCACAAGCCTTCCACCACTGATACTGGGTAGAAACAGTGTGTACTACCTACAAGATGCACTGCAGAAATTTGCCAAGGCTCCTTTACAGCACCTTCCAAACCCACAGCCACTTTTATCTAGAAGGAAGGGCAGCAGATACATGGGAACACCAAGTTCTTCTTCAAGCTGCTCATCACTCTGACTTAGAAATATATTGCTGTTCCTTCAGTGTCATTAATCAAAATCCTGGAAATCTGACTGTAAGGGTATCGTGGATCTATCTGCAGCACATGGACTAGAATGATTCAACTGGGCAGCTCTCCACCACGCTGTCAAGGGCACCGAGGGATGGCCAATAAATGTTGGCCCAGCTAGCGATGCCCATGTCCCACGAGTGTTAAAAAGTCTCAACACTTTTCAAATTCAAATATGCATCCATGATTTTCTTTGCTCCATCATTGTCAGCCAATGTCTTTAAGCTCTAAGCTATGGAATTCTCTCCCTAAACCTATCTGTACCTTGGCCTCACTGCCCTCCTTTTAGTTGCTCCTTAAAAACCACCTTTTTGACCAAACTTGACCTATACTAGTCTTTCATTACGTGACTTGGTGTCAATTTCCATCTGATGGCACTCCTGTTAAGTGTCTTGTGACACTCTGCTACATTTAACCTGCCATATAAATGTTGCTGCTGTTGTTAACATTGGCAGTCGTGACTGAGGTATGTCCTTTGAACATCATATATTTTCATATGATGTCAGGGAAGACACTGATCTCCAAGTGATGATCTTCTGTGAAAGCCACACATTATTAATAAAAGCAGATAATATTGCCAAGGGAAGATGAATGATATTCTCTCCTTTTATAAAGTTTTCAAAAGAAAATCTGAAAATCGTCAACCTGAGAGTGACTATTGAAAACATTGTTAACAGTTGCATATAATTCGGATCCTCAGAATTTTACTCTTCTATCTAGAGGCTCTCTATGACAGATTGGTATAGGATTTGATGTATAGAGAACCAACTGAGTACTAACTTTTTTGACCGGACACAAAATTCAATATGGGTTCCATCACATAAAACAGATATTCCACCTATGAAAGGAAACTGGTAACTCAAAGTTATTCTCCATTCAGGATCGTGTACTTGAGCAAGAAAAGGCATCTGCAGATTATCACCTCAAGTGGATATCTTTAATTGGAAACAGTGTGGAAAATAATGCGTTCTCATATGATGCATCGCAAGTAATTGCAGTTGCATTGCGTACTTTTGTCTTATTTGATGGAGCCATCAAATTTGGGCAATTTACAATGTAGATTGCACATAAATTTAAAAATCAAGAATTCTAAGAGATCCAATAGGTGTCGTTTGGGTTGTGAGCCTTAAGAGTCCTCACAAAACTGAACAAAAAAACTGGAGATTAGAAAAGCAGATTTCAATAACTATTTTAGAGCATTTGCTGCAATGAGAGTTCCTGCAATAGTTAAAAGCTTATGATTTCACTTTGTGAAACTGTTCTTTAATGCTTGAAATGAAAGTTGGCAATGAAGTGGGTAAAATAACTGTCATTTGTTTTAAGGAGCTTCTTTTAAAGACTGGAGTAAGTTGTACAACCCATAAAATCAAAGGGAATTACAAAGTTCTCTGTAGATCTCAACTCTGATAAAGGCAATAAAATAAAGGCTCCTTAGAAGGAAGGAATGATGCAGTCTGGTTCTGTGAGGTCATGGTACCACTCAGGGACCTATAAACTGCAGTCATAAACAAAAACAAAATACTTCCAAGCACAAGGCTGAACTGAAGCAAGTTTTAGACGGAAAAGTTAACATATTGTGGGAAAGTTAAAAGCTGTCAGCACTAATTACCTGAAATTTTAACAATTCACGATCAAATATAACTGCTAAAAGTCTAAATTTGACATTTTGAATTTCACGTTTCCAGTTTTGTATATATTCTCTGATCAGTTTAAGTTACACTGCTTTGGAATCACTATCAGATATTATTTGTTTTTAGGTGACAGCTAAACTACACCTCAAACTATATTGTCCTAAGGCTGTACTTTCAGCAACTATGTCCAATTGCACAAATTAAAATTTATGATTGCATGAAGCCATTTTTTGCAAAACTAAAGGTTATATTTATAGAATATAAAGTAGCCATTTGTCAACCGATGCAAATACTTGTGCAAAGCTAACAGTTTATTTTATACTTGATGCTGGTTAGGATTAGATGAGAGGGTACCCATAGAAGTAGTTTTTTTTATCTGAAATTGAATGATTTTTGGTGGTCCATGAAAAGCAGAAGTATCCCTCCAGGCTACATAAGAGGGTTCTTTGTTGTAAAAGGTGTTAGGCTCTGAAAGAGTTAATGCTGGGATGTCCACTAAGTACCACCCGATATGATGATGTCATGCAGATTGGATAGGAGCTACTTCTGGATCTTGAAGTGAGGTCGGACATTTTTGGAGGTTTCCAGGTTCTGGGAATTGCCCATTGGAAAGTTCAATTTCCTGGCAGTTACTTCAGAGTCAGCTGAGTCAGGAACTGTACATGATTTGGATGCCCAATTTAAGTCTATATTGCTCCAAAAACACTGTGGCCATCGGAATGTCTGAGCTATTGTCTATTATATCAATGTAATTTGTACCTGATTGCTATCATGCAATAAACCAAATCTTGTTTAAGACAAAAGCCTCTTCCCATTAGACTACCACACGAGACCAGTTTAGATCCCAAGCTAAAAGGACAAGGATGGCAGCAAACCTATCTGGTGTATCTTTCATGGTGACTGTGGTGAGGGTCCATCATACAACATCCTGAAGCACTCCACTTTACTCCTACCCCACTGCAGGCCATGATTGGCTGTGAGCACATTTCTGCATGCCTTATGTTGTGAAAATCATTTACAAGTGTCTGCAGCTACCTTCAGTATCTGCATGATTTCTAACCAGCCTCAGCATCATCCCCACCAGTGTTAATCGGGAGTCAGTGAGAGGAATTTAAATAAGGGCCAGAGCTAAAACCACCTAAACCTCATGTTCAGATGAGTTCCTGATTTCTTCCCCATGTTCCCAACCATCTGTTGGAAGTTCCTCCTCAAAAATGGAGGCAGTGACGGGGACTCACTCTATTCAAAGTTCTCACAGTTACTTGACCCAGTAGAGTTCAGTCATATTGGCAGAGGCTGGTATCCTGAGTGAATTCAACGTACTGGTCTGCACTGAATGAGTGTTAGTCCCACTGGGAGGATCTAAGGCCAGGAGATGTACCGATGCTTTACAATCAATCATAACTGCTCAAATTGTGACGCAAGGAATTTCACTGCCAATCATCATAAATACAGTAAATGAGGTCTGTTTTCTGTTTTACTTCTAGTTCAGATCTCGAGGTGCAAACTGTTAACTCGTAAAGAGAGTCAAGCAAAGCATTATAAAGTCAGGCTATTTTGTTTCAATTATATGTTTGTGAAGGTAATTACATTGGTACTAAGATCCAAATATTTCGTCTATTTTACTAAACAAAATACTGCAGGACAATTTATTTGGTGGTGACACACTAGAGTTGCAACTGGAGGCTTAATAATTGGACAGCGATCAATGTCACTGGACTCTGTTCCATTTTGCACAGCAGCACTTTCATGTGAGGCACTTTATTATAATAATTCATGTTGCCATCAGAATATCACGCAAGGCAATTTCCTCTACTTTCTCGTGAGAATGCTCATATGACCCAGGTCATGAGGGTTAGGCCAGTGAAGACAAGCCAGCTGCATCTGTTCAATGTGTATTTGTAATGCTGTGATAATGTCCCTACCTCTGAACCAGAAAGTCCAGATTCAAGTTCCACCTGCTTGAGAGGTGCATCATAGCATCTCTTAACTAGTTGCAAAGAAAATATCTATAGTGGGCTGTACCAGATAGCTTCTTAAGCTGCTTTTCAAATGTTTGCTATCATTGTGCAATTCTTTCTTCCCATGCATTTAATGGCAACATTTTGAATCATAGAACCATGCTGAAAACTGGGATTTCTCCTCTTTGTGTGTTTATTGGAGGAAGAGGAAGATGGATCTGCACTGAGTGCTGGTGAGTAATAATTTGCTTTTAAAGTTATGTCATGGCAGGTCAGCTTGGCCAAGTAAGAAGTACATACAATAGTATGTGGGAATTCATCAACGCACCATATTTCCTAGATAAACACAATTGTTTTCAGTTGCCCAAACTTGAGCTTCAGACTTCAGAACTTGAACAGCAGCTAGAGTCACTGTTTTGTAACCACAAGGTGGAGAATTACTTGGATAGGACTTTTAGGTAGAGTGTCACAACACACGTTAGAGCTATACAGTGAGAGATGGCATGGACAACTGGTAGGCAGTCCTAAGAGAATGAGGTAGTCAGTACCCGGAGTCTATCTTGTTTTTAATTAGATTTCCTTTTGGGGGGATCTTTGTAAGGGCAATGTTCCTCAGGGGAGTGCAGCCAGATTTAGGTATGTTGCACCACAAGCAACTTAGCCGTACCCGGAGGGAAGGAAGGAGAAGGGAAGAGCAATGGCGATGGGGAATTCCATAGTCAGAGATCAGACAGCCAGTTTTCTTGAAGTAAACATGACTTCGGGGTGGTTTGTTGCTTCCCTGGTACCAGGGTCAAAAACAATTGCAGGACATCCTTCGGGAAGAGGATGAGCAGCCAGAGGCTATAGTTCACATTGGAATGAATGGCTTAGATAGGAAGAGAGATGAGGGCTTGAATGCAGATTTTAGGGGGTTAGGAAGGAAATTAAATTAAACAGCTCTTAAACTGTGACATCAGAATTGCTCTCGCTGCCATATGGAACTATGAGGATAAATCAATTGAACACATGGTGGGAGAATTGGTGTAGAAGGGAATGTATCAGATTTTTGATGCATTGTTATTGGTTATGGGGCAGGTTTGACCTGTAGAAACTGGGACAGGTTACATCTGAAAAAAGCTGGGACTGATATCATCTCAGGGAAATTCGGTTGTGCTGTTTGAGAGGGTTTAAACTAGCTTGCAAATGTAAACAAAATGGGTATATCTAATTGCTATTACAGAAGCAATTAAGAATAGGAACCAACTATTCCAGGATATTTGGACAGAGAAAAAGGAGAAGGGAATGATGTTGCACTAATAAGAGATGTGATCAATACATTAGTAAGAGAGGATCTCAGTTCAGAAGGATGAAATTCTGAATCTGTCTGGATGGTGCTAAGAAACTGCAAAGGACACCAAACATTGGTAGCAATTGTTTATTGGCCACCAAACGGTAATGTTAGTGTGGGACATGGAAATGAGAGAAGCATGTAGCGCAATTACACAGTAATCATAGGGTCTCTGATCTGCAAATAAACTAGGCAACCAAATAAGCACTGTTGCTGTGGATGTTGAATTCCTGGTGAGTGTTAGGGAACTAGAAGCAGCTAGAACATATTAGTCTTTGTGTGGTGCTATGTAATTCAAAAGGGCTAATTAATAATACTGTTATAAAAGCACCTTTTTTGATGACATTATATTTAAAAATGAGGTTGATCAATCTGAAACCAGGGTGTAAAATTTGAACAAAGAAAATTATGGATGTAGGGGGGCAATTTGGCTCTGGTGGATTGGGCCAATACATTAAAAGCCATGATGGTAAAAGGGAATAGAATCATTAGCTAATTCATAGCATCTATACATTCCTTTAAGGCACAAAAGTCTAAAAAGGTCAGTCAAACTTGGCAAACAAGAGAAGTTAAAGATTGTGTATGAGCTTAAGAGAGAAGAAGTACAGCATTGACAGAAATAGAAATAAAACTGAAGATTGAAAGGATTTTAGCATCCAACAAAGTGTGAGCCAGAAACTGATAAAGCAAGGGAAAATAAAATGTAAATGAAAACGAGCAAAAAAAAAGGACTGTAAATGTTTCTTTAGGTATGATAAAAAGGAAACATTGGTCAAGATACATGTTAGGTCCACTACAAAAAGACAAAGAGAATTTCTAATGGGGGAATTGAGAAATGGCAGAGGTGTGCCTACCTTCAAAAATTAGAGATCGAAGGGACTGGGGAGAATGAGGAAATGAAGGACATTAGTTTTAGCAAGGCAGTTGCACTTGAGAATTAATGGGAGTGAAGGTTGACAAGTCATTTGGAACTGATATTCTACATCTCAGAATGTTAAAGAAGATAGCTATGTAGATAAAAGATGCATTGATGATCATCTTCCAAAACTGTATAGATTCTGGAATGATTCCTGTAGATGGCAAGCTAGGAAATATTCACACTGTTTAAGAAGGGGAGAAGGGATAAAAATGGAGAACTACAGACCTGTTAGTTTTACATCAGTAGTGGGAAAATGCTAGAATCTATTATAAAGGATGTAATAAATGGGCACTTAGATAATAATGATTGAGCGAAGTCAGTATAGATTTTTGACTGGGAAATCATGTTTGGTGAACCTGTTGGAATTTCTTTTGAGAATGTTAACTACAGAAATAACACAGGAATGTGTGGACATAGCAAACTGGATTTTCAGAAAGTTTTTTTAAAAGTCCTCCAGAAGAGGTTGGCTAGCAAAATTAATGCCCATGAACAGGAATTAATGCTACTGGTATTGGCTATAGATTCACTAATAGGTAGCAAAGAGAGAGTAGAAATAAACATGCCATTCTCATGTTGGCAGGCTGTGACTAGTGCATACCACAAGGAGCAATATCTGGACCCGAACTGACCACAAAACATATCAATGGTGGGGACCAAATGTATAATTCCAAATTCACAGATCTCAAAGCTGGGTGGAAATGTGTGCTCTGATGCAAAAGCAAAGAGGCTTCAAGAGGAATTGGACAGACCTGATGAATGGATAAGAATGTGACAAATGGAATATACTGTTGAAAACATGAAATTATCTACTTTGATAGGAGGTGTGAATGTGCAGACTGTTTCTTAAATGGTAAGGGGTTAGAAAATGTAGATGTACAAAGAGACCTAGGTACCCTTATCAATAAGTCACTGAAAACCAACATGCAGGCAATTAGGAAGGGTAATAGTATGTTAACCTTCATCGCAAGAGTATATTAGTGGTGAAGTCTTCGTCATTTGTGAGACCAGATCTAGAATACTGTGTGCAGTTTTTGTTCCCCTGACCTTAGGAAAGACATTATTGCCATAGAGGGAGTAGAATATAGCTTCACAGGTATATTCCCAGGTTGGCAAGACTCTTCTACGAAAAGAGTTGAGGAAACTGGATATAGTTTTGAGCAATGAGAAATGACCACATTGAAACTGACAAAATACTTAACAAATAGGCAGGGTCAAGGCAAGTAAGATGGTTCCTCTGGTTGGGGATTCTGGGACCAGGGGATACAATTTCAAAACAAGGAGTAGCCACTTAGAAGAGATGAGCAGAAATTATTTTACTCAAAGGGATGTGATTCTTTGGAATTTTCTACACTGTTGAAGCTCAGTCTTTGAATATGCTTAAGGTAGAGATTGACAGGTTTCTAAATACCAATGACATAAAGGGATCTTGGGATAGAGTGGCAAAAAAATTAAAGTGAATGATCAGCCATGATCGAGGTAAATGACAGAACAGGCTCAGTGGATGGGCTCAATGGACTACTCTTGTTCCGATGTTCTTAATATAAAAAGAGACAAAGTCAGAAGTCACACAAAACCAGGCTCGAGGCTAAACTGGTTGCACTAAAAGCTAGTCTGAGCCACACAGTCTGTATCTCTAAGGTGCATCTAACTGGGAATATTTAGAGAATGTTTGCTTTCATAGATTTTGGTCCACCAAAGATCAATGGCCATGTTGTTCTATCTGTTTGTATTTGAACTGCTAACATCACTAGCATTGACTGTGATTGCTACACTGAATAGTTTATACCTCCTATTCCTTTCAAGTCATGTCAGGAAAGCTTGGATTTTCTATCAATCCAGAGTCCACGAGGTTTTAATCTGATCATTGATGTAATGTCTATCCTGGCAAATATCTTCATCACTCTTCCACTGTAAAAGTGATAGCATATTGAGAAGCCCTTACATTTTTTGCGAATTACAGGATTCCCCAACGTTCAGGGCCTTGTTAACAGCACCAGTGTACGATCTTACAAATATTTCCATAGCTTTCATGGGCAAAGTGAGCTCAAATCAATCAACACCCAGGTAGTCAGTGACTAACAGCATAAATTGCACAGGTCACTTCCGTTTACCAGGCAGTCAACATCTTACAAATGAAATAACCTTAACTTACATCACGCCTTTTATCTCCTTTAAAGAGAATAAATCAAAAGACTAAGAGGGTATGTTAAAAAAGCAGTGCATTAATCATGGGGTCTTTAATCTTCATATATGTTGAGAAAATTAAATTGGCAGCGATAACCTAGAGGAAAAATTCACAGAATATATTTGGACAATTTCCTAGAACAATATGTTAGGCATCCAACCAGGGATCAGAGATAGTAGGAAATGCAGATGCTGGAGAATCTGAGATAACAAGATGTAGAGCTGGATGAACACAGCAGGCGAAGCAACATCAGAGGAGCAGGAAAGCTGACGTTTCGGGCTTAGACCCTTCTTCAGAAATGTAGGGATCAGGCTATTTTGAATCTGGTTATGTGTAATGAGGCAGGATTAACAGGTAATGTTAGAGTAAACGAACCCCTCAGAAACAGTGACAATAACATGATAGAATTTAGCATTCAGTTTGAGAGGAGGAGCATGAGTCAGAAACAATTGTGCTAAGCTTAAATAAGACAACTTACAAAGGAATGAGGGCAAAGCTAGCCAGAGAGGGGAAATGGTTTAGCAGCTAAAATGGTTGAAGAACAATAGCAAATGTTTAAGAAAATAGTTTATGGCTCACAGCAAAGACATATTCCAGTGAGGAAGAAAGATGCTGGGAAGTGGATACACCAACCATGTTTAACAAAAGAAGTTAAGGATAACATCAGATTGAAAGAAAAATGTACTATGTGGCAAAGAAAGGTGGTAAACTAGAGATTGGAAAAGTTTTAAAAAACCAGCAAAAGGTGATCAAGTAAAAAATGAAGAGTAATAAATCTTAAGAGTAAGCTTTAACAGTAAGTGTTATCAAGACATACTGCAAGAGCTTCTTTAAAGGTATAAAGCGGAAGAGAGAAGCCAAAGTGAACTTAAGCCACTGAGGGAATGAGGCTAGAGAAATAATAATGGGGAACCAGGAAATGGCAGAGCAGTTGAATAAATACTTTGTATCATTCTTCACAATTGAAGAAATTGATGGCATCATGGGATGGTTCTCACCAATTTCCATTCTGATCTATCCCATCATGTGCAGAAGCCCTACAGCCTGAGAGTAGGCCATTCAGTCCATCAACTCCACACCAAACCTCTGAAGAGCATCCCACCCAGATCCACCCCTGCAATCCTGCATTTCCCATGGCTAATCCACCTAGCCTACACATCCCTGGACTCTATGGGCAATTTAGCATGGCCAATCCACCTAAACCTACACATCTTTGGACTATAGGAGGAAACCAGAGCAACTGGCAGAAACCCATGCAGACATGGGGAGAACGTACAAACTCCATACAGACAGTCACCTGAGTCTGGATTCAACCTGGGTCCTCAGCACTGTGAGGAAGCAGTGCTAACCACTGAACTACCATGCTGCTCATTACAATGGTTGCAATCATTTTTCTTCCTGCTGTCACACCATCACCTCCACATTCTTCCAAGATCTAGCCTTATCCTCCTCCTTTTCTCATCTACCTGCTGAACCTTGCTGATGTTATATAAAGGTACAGCATTATTTTTCACATGTGTGTTCATGACATCCAATTCCTTTTCACTATTTTAATTTCTCTACTGATGCTAAATTAACAGACATTTACGTGGCGGCTGCTCTGGATAAGCAGAAATTTCCTCCAATTAAATATCGGGAAGCCTGAAGTCATTGTTTCCAGTCTCTTTTCCCAATCTCTGGACCTGAGCTATTTACACCAGTCTGTTCACAACCTCGATGTCACATTTAACTGTGAGGTGAGGTACTGACCTCATTTTCATTCTATCATTAAGATTGCCTATTTCCATTTCTGTACTTCATGTAACTTTGCCCCACCAAAGTTCATCTGCTGCTGAAGCATTCATTTATGCTTTCATTACCTCTAGACATCACTATTCCAATGGCTGGTCTCGCATATTCTATCCCATGTAAACCTGAGGTCATCCAAAGTTCTGCCTGTAACCTGATTTTCACCAAATCCTGCTTCTTGATCACCGTTATCCTGCTGGTCTACATTAAACAGGCTGGAGATTCTTTGCCTGGAAATTCGAAGGCTGAGGGGTGACCTTATAGAGATCTATAAAATCGTGAGAGACATGAATTTGGTGAATAGCCAAGGTCTTTTTTCTAGAGTGGGGGAATCAAAACTAGAGGGCATAGGTTTAAGGTGAGAGGGAAAAGATTTTAAAGGGACATGAGGGGTAACATTTTCACGCGGAGGGTGGTGCATGTATTGAGTGAGGAAATGGTGTGAGGCAGGTCAATTACATTTAAAAGGCATCTGAATGGGTACATGAATAGGAAGGGTTTAGAGGAATATGGGCCAAATGCTGGCAAATGGGACTCGATCAGATTGGGATGTCTGTTCGGTGCGGATGAGTTGGACTGAAGAGTCTATTTTGTGCTATATGACACTATGACTACTGGTCAATCAACATTTTGCTTTAAAATTCCAATCCTTGTTTTCAAATTTCTCCATGGTGTTGAAAGCTACCAACAGGATTTTTCTTCAATCCAACAACCCTCAGACGTATCTGCACTCCTGTAACTCTGAGCTGTTGAGTTTGCTAAATTTTAATTGCTTCACCATTGGTGGCCATGACTTCAACTGTGTTGGTTCCAAGCTCTGGAATTTTCTCCCTACTTCACTCTCCTCTATGAATTTGTCCAAACATTTGGTCAGTTGACATAATTGGCTAGATTTAGTGCTCTCTGCACAAAAAGGAGGGACAAGCATCTTCAAGGGTTACTGATTGACCAATCCCACAAGCAAGAAAGTTTGCAAGATCAAGCTCCAATCAGCCTCTTAAGAGCTGCCTGGTGGGCTTCTTGACCTACCAGGAGCCTCAGTGTTAAAGTCCCTCGCTGCCAGAAGCTGCAAACAATTAGAAGTATTTGAGAAGTTTGTGCTGTAGGCTAAACTGTCAGTCAATTCATGCACAAGGTCTTACAATGAGATAAATGACATGTTACTTTGTTTTTCATTTTGCTGGCAGGCAAAATATTGGCCAGGACATTGGAAGAGCTTCCCTGCTCTTCTAGAAAGAGTGCCCATGGGATTTAGTGACAGAAACTATCAGCTTCTTCTTCACTTACTTGCAAATTCATGTTTTTCTTGTTTCCATTCATTAGCCTGTCACTGCCTAATTGCTGCCCTTTCAGCATTCCTTCTAAACCTTTCCAAAGGTTTTTAGATTGACTCTTCCTCCATTTTGACAGTCTCTTCACTTGACCCTTCTTTAGCTTCCTGATTAGGACACATTGTAATGCACCTTAAAGCCACTAGGTCAAACCTGCGTGACAGGACTATGGCATATCTTCACAACATTTAGTCACATTTCAAGAAGGTCCACCTACTACCTTCTCAAAGGACCGGAAGGATAGCAATAAATCACAGTCTTTCCAATCATGCCCGCATCCTGAGAATGAATTGATAAAATGATTACAAGTTTTTGTTTTATTGCTACTGTGCTTTCTGCTTCTATCTGTAATCAATTGTCAAGAAAATAAACTGATCTCAAGAAATTGCATGTGAATAACATTTGAATGTGATAAGTTATTGGGGTCTAGGCTCACAAATAATGGGAAAACCGTGGCTTTTTTTTATCTTTTGTATTTAACCTTGCCCTCTTTTGAAATTGATTCCCAGTAGTGGGAGTGAATTAAATGGTTAACTATAACATTGAAAGTTTTAGGGATCAAGGGTTGCTGTCTGCTTCCTTTTGAAGTAGAAGTTATTCTGTTGCCATGGTGGCTGGCTTTCAGGCCTTGTACAAAAGATTTGCCACTTGAATGGGAGCTAACTGGTCAGAATGTGACGTTAAACAGAGACAGCAGCTCCCTAGCTTCCAGGCTTGTTCCAGCTGGGCTTGGCCTCAGCATGTCCAGTTATCTATGTAACAGCACATCTCTACCTAGCAGTGATGTAATGCAGTCCTGCAAAATGGTTCCCTGAGGTTGATACTTTAGCATGTTCAAGCTAAGCAAAAGAGTATTCCAAGATTTGTAGCCCAAAGCCTCTGATCTATGAGTGGAAGCTTTAACAATAGATTCTCCCACTCTGTGGTTCATGGGAATGGAAATTGGGTTAGATGTGTATTGTGCAATTGAATCAATACCACCAAAACTAAAATTACCTCCAAATGAGTGTCAAGCTCACAAGGCAAATTGCAAATGAGATTTGCTGTTCATCTGCCAAGGCCGATAGACACACATAGCCAGCATCAGTCTACAATTCCGCTTGGGAACCCTGCAGCCCAATGGTATCAATGTGGATTTCACAAGTTTCAAAATCTCCCCTCCCCCCACCGCATCCCAAAACCAGTCCAGCTCGTCCCTGCCTCCCTAACCTGTTCTTCCTCCCACCTATCCCCTCCTCCCACCTCAAGCCGCACCTCCATCTCCTACCGACCAACCTCATCCCGCCCCCTTGACCTGTCCGTCCTCCCTGGACTGACCTATCCCCTTCCTAACTCCCTACCTACACTCACCTTTCCTGGCTCCATCCCCACCTCTTCGACCTGTTTGTTTCCTCTCCACCTATCCTCTCCTCTATCCCTCTTCTATCTGCCTCCCACTCTCTCCCTATTTATTTCAAAACCCCCTTCCCCTCCCCCTTTTCTGATGAAGGGTCTAGGCCCGAAACGTCAGCCTCTCTGCTCCTATGATGCTGCTTAGCCTGCTGTGTTCATCCAGCCCTGCACCTTGTTGTCATCAGTCTACAATAGTTGTTGCACTGAATGTCACTGATGCTCTCTTGTGTTACAGAGTCTTCTCAAGAAGCATCTTACATTGAGATCTCTTGCAGAATTTTTGCCCAATGTTATTTTATTTTTGTTATATGGCACTTACATACTGGTTTTGATGTTCTTCACCACATGTTGATTGTGTGCTCATAGCGAAGTGAGACTTATCATAATTTGCAAAATAAATAAATGCCTTCTACATCACAATTTGTCACACTGCTGAAAGAAGCAAAGTTGTCAACTTCACTTTCAACCTTGCATATATTAATGGAAAATTGATTACACAGCACAAATATCAATGGCAAAAGGTTCAGAATAATCAATGTGAGACCTTTTCTGCCTTATGTTTTACACGGCCACATGATTTATTGGGAACCTTTTGGGTAACTTGAATAGTGATCTTACACGCAACATTCTTATACATGGTAAGACGTTTGAAGTCCAGACAAGCACACTGTAAGAGATGAAAGCAATCATAATAAGTGTGGAATCACACAGAAGATAGTTCAGAGAATACACAATAAACAACTGTAAAAGAACACATAATGGCCACTTTTAACTATGTATGTTATTCTGCATTAAAAATTTCCTTTGCCTTAAAACTGTTTGTTCCAAACAGCATGATTAATGTTTGCATTGCACCTTTCAGAAAGGCTTTGTGTTTATAATAAATGCAGCATGTAAAGCTGTAGCTGTTACTTATTATTATTTTGCTGCTAATAAGAATTTATGGAGGGCCTTTGCATATACTGAAGGAGATTGTGAATCGGCTCCAAAATCTCTGGTTGATACTGTGAAACATTGATAGGTGAATATAATTTTTGCTGTTGTTTTGGGTTTTGTCAGGTAAAAGATGATATGCAGATAATGATTCACTTCCAGTCAGCCTGGATCATTTGTTTTGCCATTAGAGGGCAGAAAGCTCAGCAATTTTTTTTTACCTGTAATTATGTTCGCAGAGTCACCAATCTTTAGTTCATTGATGGCTTTCTTTGCCTAGAATTTGCAAATGTCATCTTCTTTATGATCAGCGTTGTGTAACTTTCCCTGTAATAAAGCATGGGGTAACCCAAAAGGTCATTATTAATTAAAACTTCAAATCAACAGGGATGATGTACGCTTGAGGTAATGTTTCAATTACAGCCTTTGTCACCAAAATCCTTACTCTCCACATTGTGAGAAAAGCATTATGCAAATATAAATCTTGCCATTGAACCTGAAGCAAAAATTGGGATCCATTTAAATATTACCTTAACAGGTCTTTTCAAAATCCCTTTTAGCTAAATTTGCCTCAAAAACGACTTGTAATTAAGAACAACTGACAAGTGGCTTGCACAGGTTGCGATATCTTGAGATTTGCATTAACAGATTGCTGAATCACTTCCCTTGTTGAGAGAGCTAGTGGAAGAAACAAAACTAAAGCAGCAGAGTGCTCATTTATTGGCTCAAATCTGTTCCTTTACCAGGAAGGAGCTGCAATTTTCTGTCGTCTTTGATCATCTCAGTGGGGAGTGGGATAGTGCACCTCAAACTGATTTTCTTCCCAGCTGTGAGATAATACTCTGACAGAAGTTTGTAAAACTCACATTCGAAGAAATGTGAAGCACTGACTAACCTGGCCCAGTGTCAGTTTGCATTTCTGTAAACAATGATAAAATAGAAAAGGCTTTGTCAGTATTTGTTTCCTTTCAAAACCAATTGATTGCTAGATTTAGTAAGTGTATCCCTTGCTTAATAACTACAGATATATTTGGCATCAGTTCATAAGCCTGATTTGTAATTTTAGAGGAGTCATTTGCAACAACACTAGATGACCTATATCCCATACACGAATGCCACACCGCAGATGAAGTGGTGGATGCAGGTACAGATACAATGTTTAAAAGACATTTGAATAAGTTTGTGAATAAGAAATGTTTGGAGGGATATGGGCCAAACATAGGCAGGTGGGACTAGTTTAATTTAGGAACATTGTTGACTTGGACTCGTTGGACCGAAGGGTCTGTTTCCATGCTGTATGATTCTGTGACTCTGTAACAGGCTTATTCTTCTTATGTGCTGCAGCTTCAACAAAAAAAATCTCAAATTGTAGTTACAGTACAATAATTTAAAATAATTATTTTAACTATGCTCATAGCAAAAGAGCTTCTATGTCTTAATACAATCATTAGGGGAAGCATGATGGCTCGGTGGCTAGCACTGCTGCCCCTCAGTGCCAGGGACCCAGGTTCAATTCCAGCTTCCTGTGACTGTCTGTGTGGAGTTTGTATGTTCTACATATGTCTGCATGGGTTTCCTCTGGGTGCGCTGATTTCCTCTCACAGTCCAAAGATGTGCAGGCTAGGTGGATTGGCCATGCCAAATTGAACCATAGTATGCAGGTTAGGTGGATTAACCATTGGTAAATATGGAGTTACAGCTGTTCAGAGAATCAGCACAGACTCAATGGGCCAAATGGTTTCTTTCCACATTGTAGGGGTTCTATGATTCTATAAAGAAATATCCATGGTTTAGTCATTGCTGTTTCCTCACTTTGCCCCTTCCATTTTAAAAGCTTCAATTCAGTTTCTCACCTTACTTGAATTATTAGAATTATATGCATTATGTACATTAAGCAAATTGAAATGCTCTCAATACAATTTTAGACAATGACTAGAAGAGTTTCTTTTTCGTTATATACCTATAGACTAATAGTGGCTTCTCTGTGAATCACAAACTAATTCGGTCTTGAGCTTTGGATAACACCCCAATACATAAAATGGCAACTCAACAGGTTTAATAACATCACCTTAAACTAAAGACTGAATCAGAGAATGTGGTAGATATTGGTCATTTGTTGTGCCTCACAGCAGACTTAAAAAAAACTGTTGCCATTTTCATTCCAACTGATTTTCAAGAATTGAGTGGCTCTCTAACGCAGCTGGTAGTGCCATTGTAAATGTGAATGAAGTGTCAAAACCCCCTTGAGAAATTGCACTATCTTCTGCAAGGCATTTGGTTGTGAATGTAACAAGCAATCAAATTCTACTAAAAATGTAGATCTTGATAAAAGAATCATGATGTTCCTGGAAGAACAGAACTCCTCTTAGCTCCATGGCCATCCTTTTGGCTACTGACAGGCACAGACATATCCCACACCTCCTAACACAGCCCTTTCACACTACCCCAAAGGATACTGTAGTCAGGTGGCCTGACATTCCTTGAAGCAATAACTGACCTTATGTTGAGGCATAGCACCTCACCAAAAATGACTGAAATGAGGCCAAAGGCCTAATTTCAACCTGACCATCAGTTTCCCATTAAGGATTGTTATCATTAGCCCATGATACATCGAGATCTCAATCTCATTTGTCTATACTTATTCACTGTAGGCTCGGAAGTGGAGGTTGTGGGATGTGGGACATAAGATATTGAATATTGTAATATTTGAACTGGAGACTAATTGCTTGATGTGACATGCATCACAGGTGCTTTCTGTATTTACTTGCTAGATGATGTGCTATTTAGTATCTATAATATTACAGGAATAACACAAAATAAGGCTGAAATAGATGACTCAACAATGAGAAAAAATGATTTATCAATGTAATTCAAATTCCAAGATTTCACATAAAATGTCAAATGAAACTCATTGGCTTTGAATTTAATTTGGCATATGGTTTTCAAAGAATGTGCCACTGAATCACCTTTGATTGATAGTTCGAGGCCACTAACTAATGCAGTTCACTAGCTGATGGTTGTAAGCAAATCATAGTTGTGCTTGGTTTGCTCAACGAGCTGATTCGTTAGTTCGCAGATGCTTCATTACCCTGCTGGGTAACATCATCAGTGCAGCCTCCGATGAAGTGCTGCTGTGTTTTCCCGCCTGGTATTTAAACTCTGGGGTCCATTGGAATTGATTACCTCATTTCCGGTTTTTCTTCGCAGTGGTGAATATATAGAGTCTAATTCTACGTGTTTATTGATGGCCTTCTTGGTGGAGAGCCAAGCCTTTAGAAATTCCCATGCTTGTCTCTGTTTGGCCTGCCCTAGGGTCCTGGTGTTGTCCCAATCGAACTGGTGGCTCTCCTTGTCCGTGTGAATGGAGACGAGTGAGTACTGGTCGTGTCTTTTTGTTGCTAGTTGGTGTTCATGTATTCTTGTGGCCAGTTTCCTTCCTGTCTGTCCAATGTAATGTTTATTGCAGTCTTTGCATGGGATCTTGTATATCACATTGGTTCTATCTATAGTGGGTAAGGGGTCTTTGGCTCGAGTTAGCAGTTGGCATAGGGTTGACATAGGTTTGTGTGCCACTCTGATACCTAATGGTCATAGGAGTCTTGTGGTCAGTTTGGATATGTTCTTGATGTACGGTAACGTGATGAGTATGTCAGAGCGTACTGTATCTTCCTGTTGTTGTTGTTTGTGTGATAGGCATTGTCGGACCCAGCTGTTTGGGTATCCGTTGTCCTTAAATACTTGATAGAGGTATTCTTCTTCATTTTTGCGTAGTTCTGGGTTGCTGCGGTGTGCTGTCGCTCATTTAAATAGTGTTTTTATGCAACTCCGTAATGAAGAAGAATACCTCTACCAAGTATTTAAGGACAACAGGTACCCAAACAGCTGGGTCCAACAATGCCTATCACACAAACAACAACAACAGGAAGATACAGTACGTACACTCGTACTGTACACACTCGTCATGTTACCGTACATTAAGAACATATCCGAACTGACCACAAGACTCCTACGACCATTGGGCATCAGAGTGGCACACAAATCTACATCAACCCTATGCCTACTGCTAACTCGAACCAAAGACCTCTTATCCACTATGGACACAACCAACGTGATATACAAGATCCCATGCAAAGACTGCGACAAACATTACATTGGACAGTCAGGAAGGAAACTGGCCACAAGAATACATAAACACCAACTAGCAGCAAAAAGACACGACCAATCCTCACTCATCTCCATTCACAAGGATAAGGAGAACCACCAGTTCAATTGGGACAACATTAGGATCCTAAGACAGGCCAAACAGAGACAAGCATGGGAATTTCTAAAGGCTTGGTGCTCCACCAAAAAGGCCACCAATAAACACTTAGAATTAGACCCTATATATACACCACTGTGAAGAAAAACCGGAAATGAGGTAACCAATTCCAATGGACCCCAGAATTTAAATACCAGGCGGGAAAACACAACAGCGCTTCATCGGAGGTTGTACTGATGATGTTACCCTGCAGGGGAATGAAACATCTGTGAACTAATGAATCAGCTCGGTGAACAAACCAACCACAGCATCCACAGCCTGAGCTACAAATCTACTCAAGGACCTTAGTAATCATAGTTTCTGTCAACTAATTCATATGTTGTATAGATCTTCAAATGCTTGAGCCTAGAAACTGGAGGCTGGCGGTTGGACAGCAGGAAATTGTTCCTTCAATTTCATTTATACATTACTGGTAATTTATGGAAGTCAGTTTCAAGAGCTAGCTCATCATCCACAAGTACTGAGGTTAGGGGATGAAAAGCAAACCAATGACTGAGGGCAGGGATCTTGGCCTAAGGCAATAGATAAATCTGGGAAGGTGAAATGCAATTGGGAAAGGGAGGACAACAGCTTGTTCGCAAATGACCTTAGTCTGTTGGCTCAATATCCATGAGAACATAAAATATTACACATAAGATTTGGATGGCAGCCTCCAAGTCTCATTAAGTGCTTCTTTTAAGTAATCCATTTTCAGCATTGCCACCAATTTTGTACTTTCTGATGTGAGTCATTGCAGTGATGGCTGCAGTGCCAATCCAGATCATGAAACAGAAAAAGTGAAGTCACAAGATGGTAATGTGAGTTTAGGGAGTTTTGCTGGAAAATGAAATACGTGGTGTTTTCCCATGACAGCAAGAGAATAAATCATTATAGTGTTGAACACGTTTTAAATATGTTAATGTATACTATTATGTTTCAATAATTAATTGGACATAAAATGTAAGGAACTGGATACACAATGTGAGGTCATAAGCCATAAGCAAATGGATTGTAGCAGTTCCAAGATTACATTTACAAAGAATGTCCAATTTTAAATGCCATATTTGTAAGGAGTCAATTGGCATTTCACATAACAATGATGCATGCTCATAAATGGTAACCAGCAAGACAATAAAATAAGCTTTCTTTTTTAATAGAATAAACAATTTCAAAGCCAATAATTGCTCACTGCGACTCTTCTTCTTATAGCTTAACTTTGGCGCCGGAACCTGACTTCAGTTTCCTACTGTAACTGAGGCCAGAAAAGGGTTTGATGACTAGTAAAGATAATGAGTCAATTTTATGATGAGAAAATACTCACTGCAGCTAAAACGCCTTTTGTGTGACACTAGATGTGCTCATTGTTCCGTAAGGATTGCTTTATTGGTGTTTGCCTATTCAGAAATCACTGGCAAACCTGCACTTAGAGAGCTGTGGGTGAAATGCTGCTCACTTTACCCTGCATTGGTTTGTTGTGTTGTTCAAGGTGTTGTTTTGTCATCAGTCTCTGGCAGTAACATGGGCATTGCATCAATTTCCGAATGCCACAGTTCTGAAAAGCAAAGCAATAGGTCTCTGCGATGCTCCACTGAAACTAAATACTGTATGGAACAGTATTAGCATTTTGCCTCATAGACGTGTCTTCCATGCAACTCTAATGTGGAGCTGAGAAGCGATTACAAAAGCTAAATTTACTCAGTGATGGAGAGTTTATGACATGGTCTGTTTTGTTTGTAATTTGTTCCTAATAGATGCCAATAAGCCTTTTAGCTAGGCTCCAGTTAATGGAAATTTTATGGTTTTTTTTCCTACAGTGCACATGACCTTTTTACAAGGATTCATGAGTCCTGATAACATGTATAAGCACAATTACCTCAAGCTTTACCACAGCAGAAAAAACCAAGAGGTTCAAAAGGAACTTTTCCAAGCCCCCTCAGGCCAGACCACAAAACTTTGATCATTGTGTCAGAGCCAAATTTACAGTGGCATTCAGATCTTTCTTCTAGGTACATCACTCCACAGATATAATATCTAAAATCAATGGCAAGCTGTTAGGATAAAGGAAAGAGTAGCATCCACTGAGCTGTAAATTAATGATCTTTAGTGAATTAATGGTCACAGGTTTCATCGTAAAAATGGTATGAAAGATTACATATCACACAGACCGAAACTTTTAATAACTCAACATGACTTTTCTTAATGGGTTTTATTCATTTTAATCATTATAGTGTCAATGATGATTATAGCCTTATTACAATCAAGTGATTGAAGGGCTTGTGTATGACAAGATATTGAGAGTCCCAATCTGGAAAGAAGAGAACTGAGAATTCTGTTTAAGCTTGATGTGTGACTTTATCATCAAAAGCCTTGCTTGTCGGAAGACTTTGAATTAATATTTTTGTTAAATTGCAGTCCTGCCTTCGTTGCTTCCAGTTCTGGTTGACCCTGGTCACCGATGACTCAAGATTTGATAGTATAAACTTCTGATGATGGTAAGGAAGAGTAATGAATTGTTTAATAGAGATGGTGGGGGAGGTAAAGCAAAAAAAAGCAATAGTTGAAAGATGGAATATGAAAAGTGCAAAGAATAGAGAAACAGCCAGAGAGTAAATGCAGAAAAATAAACAGATGAG
This sequence comes from Rhincodon typus, assembly GCF_021869965.1. Taxonomy (NCBI): domain Eukaryota; kingdom Metazoa; phylum Chordata; class Chondrichthyes; order Orectolobiformes; family Rhincodontidae; genus Rhincodon; species Rhincodon typus. The sequence continues at coordinate 96,927,275 of NC_063333.1, read as the reverse complement.
GAAAAGTAAAGGTAAAATCAGGAATTTGGAAAACAGTACAAGGAGAAAAGCGAGGGATAATAGAAATGGTTGAAGAAGAATGAAGGAGAGAAATATGACATTAAGAGAAGGGAATAGCAAAATGCTCCAATACACTTGAAACATCACAGCCTCCCTGTAGTAAATGAATGTGTTCTTTATGTATTAGATTATGTCCATGTAATTAAGTGCTGATTATTTCATTGAAGGAAAAGAATAGCAAACAAAAACAAATTTGCTGTCTATTTGGTGCATAGATATTGAATTATTTAATGCTATGCATTTTATATTTCTGAAGATAAATATGAAGTTTAAAAGTTCACTCCTTTTGGAGGAAGAAAGATTTAATGCACAAAAGGCTCCAGAAATTGATAGGACAAAGACTTGTTTGAAAAAATCTTTGTTACTGGTTAAACGGCACTTACTGGAGATTTTTTTTCTTTAATGAAACAATTCCCACTGAAGACAGTGAAGAATTAAAGGATGAGTAATAAAGGCAAATAATAATGGCTGTGTCTCACCAAGCGATCGAAGCAATCAAATTACTGCAGAAATTAGAGGCAGTAAATTCTGGTGATACATGATATAAAACATTATAATGTCTTGGCAGCAATGCAGACAAAATCTTCAGCAAATATTTGGATTTTTTTTGAGTTAAGGTCAGGCAGCTCATGCAGTGAGCAATAGTTTTCTGGGGAGTTTGAGGGAGCTTGTCTTTAATCTTTTACTATGCTAATAACTAATTGTTTCTGGTCTAAACCTTTGTCATACCTAATTGCCAGTTTATTGCTCTCATTGGACAATTTGACTAAGGATCCTGAAAGCTTAACTTGAAATGACAAATGCTGATAAAATGTGAGGATTTCTCTGGGACAAGGCTCCCTCACAGCTGTGTGCCATTTCCTGTGACTGTATTTAAGGTAATTAAGGAGATCTCACAAAACGTTGATCATTGTTGCAATAACTTGCAGTAACTGTTAGCACACATCTGTGAAGCTAGATGTCATTATTATGTCACCGTCAGCTTCTTACAACTCTGCTAAATGCTTCTTCTCAGATGCTGATCCAATATGACAAATAGTGATCTAGATCCTTCATAAGATATCACATAATTTGACTTTTGATCAATTGTTTCTTAATGAGATATTTCTGTTTTCTGAGTCAATATCTTCTCTGCAATCAGTATCAGTGTCATTCATACAAATAATACAGATGCTATAGGAAAATGGTACCAGCTGCTAGTAGCACCAAGAAAAATTGTATTTTATATTAGTTTTATTCTTACTGCATTTATTTCCTAGATTCTTCCTCATATTTCCCCATTGAAGACTTCAACAGTACTGGTCGGGGATAATCAGTTTTTGTGGTAAAATCATAGACTGCAACTTTGTCAATAAAAACGCCTCCAATAGAACACGTGTATCTATGAGTTTATTATAAGGATAAATAACCAACTTTCCATTAAGGAGCCTCATTTTTCAGGAGCACATGTAGGAATTCATGCTTATAGTATGTAAGATTTTCCAAGCATTTAAATTTAGTACTGAGAACATTATGCTTTTCATCCTTCAATCTTCTTTCAGAAACTCCAGTGAATGAAGATCTCCAACAGAGGCCATGGTTTAAAATTACTCCCCCCCCCACATTTTTGTATCAATATTCCTGATGCTTTACTCTTTTGACACCCTCTTTAAAACCAATCCTTAAAGGCCCCTAATCTCTGATTCTCTAGCACGCCATCTGTGTTCACTTATGTATCCATGAAGCTCCCTGGCATAGCCTTCTATGTTAAAGATGTTATGTGAGTGCAATTGTTCTTGTTTCAACCAGCCGGATAGGTTTTAACTTTAAAGTACTGCTAAGATTGTGGTATGTATTATGAACAGAGAAGGTGTGAGGCTGTACCAGATAAGTTTTGTTAAAATAGGCTACACCAAAATGAATGAGTCACATGAGAAAGCTGGATCTGCACAATGGCAATACTGATGACATTACATGAATAAAATACAACATTTTAAAAGTTAACATGAAAATATAAAACGTTAAAATTATTTTTCCCTTGTCTTCCTGTGCTATACACTACACACATGCTTTAATCTGATTTTCCAATTCTCATCCTTGTTTTCAAATCCTTCCATGGCCGTACCAATCCCCACCTCTGTGATCTGCTCCAAACCCAGGGCACTCTAAGATATCTGCGCACATTTAATTTTGGTATCTTGTGAATTCCCAATTATAATTACTTCACTATTGATGGCCATGCCTTCAGCCCAAAACTCCAGAATTTCCTCCCTACGCCTTCCTCCCTCTCTACCTCATTTTATTTCTTTAAGGAACTTCATAAATCTTTGACTAAGCTTTTTGCCATCTTAACTAGTGTCTCATTTTGTGACTCAATGTGCAACTTTGCTTTAAATTGTTGATGTGAAGTACCTTCGAACATTTCATTCTGTTAATGGTGTTATATAAAAATATATTTTATAATATGTATAAGTTATAACATTTCCAATTTTCCAAAACAAGCTTTATGGTTTGGTTTCCTAGACAGTCCACTAGATATTAATATTCTCCAGTGTACGTTAATAGATACAAGCTGCCAGCATCCCTGCCTGCACTAACAGATCTAACTGTAGCCAAGGTGGTGGGAGAGACACTACAATTAGCTTCAGCACCCTTGGGTTATGGCAGGGCAACAAACAGTGAGATTTTGCACTGCTGGCTAAGTGAAATACAAAACTGAGATTAGCTGTGATCCACTCTGTGATCAGGAATTTTACCGGCACTCGCTTTTTAGAATTCTACAGCAAAATGGCTACCTTGACAAAGTATTGAGGAGCTGTCGATAATTATGAAACCACATTCCAGTGTCAGTCAACAGACACAACTGTCTTTCCAGAACAGGGAATGTGGTGATGACAATCATTTTGTGCAAAAGCACGGGTGTGGTGCAGACAGTCAAACCAGTGAGGGAGGAATGCATGTCTATTGCAGTTACAAAGTTAGGAAAATCTGTCCAATGTTTTCGGGGTGAGTGAAGGTGGATAATTCATCAGATTGAAATAACCAAAAATGTCTACTTAACATTGAAAACTCTTTGTCTAAAACATTTGTAACTGCGTCTTATAAAAATGTTAAATTTTATTTAATGTTAACTTTAATAAAGAGAATGTAGAGAATGGGTGAGTTCATTGTACTGGCATGGAGATGATCAAAACCTTTTTACTTTGAAACTGGAACAAGGGAAGAATTAAAGATTACTTAGATTCTCTAGAAACCAGTCAGCAGGCTCTGGTGGCAATTATCTGTCAACTCTGTCAGCTAGCTGAGGATGTTATATTCCACAGGGAGACCGTAAAAAAGGGTAGAAAATGATCTAAAGTTCTTCTCTTAAAGGATCCAGCAAGGATTCTGAATGGCTTTGTTCACCTGTATCATAAGCTATTTATATCATAACTTCTTGAGTGCATGCAAAAATACATTGCTCTCTGCAGTGTAACTGAAGATAATGAGCACAGTATTTAATAACTTCCATTTTGTGTAACATTGCTCATGTGAAGGAAATGTCTTGCAGCACTTTATAAAAGAGAAAAACGGACACTGATCAGGACGTGAAGCTATTTAGGAGCAATAGATCGAAAACATGGCCAAAGATTCAGATTCTAAAGAGACCTTAAAGGTACGGATTTAAATAATGAAACGGCTTTGAAATAGAGTTACAGAGGGCATGGTCCTAATGGCTGAAAGATTAGATTTTTATGGGAAGCAGAAAGAGCAGGGACATGCATTAATACACAGCCAATGGAATAAAGGGAATTGGGTGGAATGTAATGTCACAGAATGTTACCAGAACAGAGTGGACAAGGCTATGAGGGAGATGAAATGTAATGATGTAAATCTTAAAATCAACTTGTTTGGGGTTTTGGGGCCAGTGGTTCTGGGCAAGATCAGGGACAGCAGAAGATTGGGGATATGTGCGTTCGAAGACATGACCTGCAGAATCCTATGACAGCTGAAGTTTTGGAAGAGTAGAAATCTAACCTACGTTTTTGTGGCACCAGTAAAGTCAGAGCTAAAACAATGCAAAAGCAGACAGGTTATGTGAAGACCACAGTACTGACCCTTATGATTTTTGTAAGACGGTCCTCTTATTGATTTAAATGGTCACCTTGGTTGAGTTCAGCCAGTGAAACTAAAAGGATGGATGACTGAGTGAGAGAGGGTGCATTAATCAATAAAGCTGGTCAGCATATTGCATTCATTGCCACAATTTTGCATGAGGGCAAATTAAATCCATGGAGACGATACAAAAATGTGTTTGTGTAAATAGTATTGAACATGAGCTGATACAGGTTGCATGTACACACAAGAAGGCTGTTGATGCTGGTATCAGAAGTAGCTTGGCCGGTTCACAGCTTGGGTCATCACACAGATCACGATGGGCCAAATTATTCCTTTTTTAGGTTAAGTGCAAGTTGCAGCAAGTTTTTTGGAGTGTATTCCCTGCCATGTGACCAATCAGGTTTTCTCGCCACATCTGCACAAACCTGCTGCATTAATTAATGTTCCAGCCCCATGACATGTATCATATGTGATTTCCACACCATTGTACCATGCACCATTCTCCGAAAACATTGGCAACTCATCAGATTCCGCTGAAAATCTTGTAACAGTGCCACCTTTGGAAAGTTCACTTTGTACCTGGAGGAACACTGGCATCTAGAAGCTGCCTTGCCCAGTTTTGGAGAAAATTGGACGAGAGATGGCAGAGAAGGGGAAGTTGGCACTGTGTTTCTCTGACAGGGTCCTGGAGATCCTGGTTGAAGGGAAGCTGCAACAAAAAGGTGTCTTCTTTCCAGAGGACTGGCAGAGGAGGCCACACCAATAGGTGACACCAGCCTGGTCAGAGGCCACACGCGGGTCAGTGTGCAGAGGACTGTGGAGGTGAAAAGTGCCACATTCTCTTCTCTGCTGCCTCACACTCACTCTGTCTCTGCCACTGCACTTACCTCTCACCAAGACTCACGCTCTGACAGCTCCTCTGTAGCATGCAGCACCTTCCACCACTCACTCTCATAACAACCCATCCTCGTAACTCAGCATCCCCTCTGTGCTGCCTCCTCACTCCCTTGAAACACCTTTCGCTCCCCACATGCACCAGTACGTCCAGCCATACCATCCAATTGTGTCTTACTCACTCACCCCTTTTTATCACTACAGATGAGGACATCCCATAATGGGGAGGAGCAATGCTGAACTGGTGATGGGGGGAGCAGAATCTCTGTCCTCAGAGGAGAAATGGAGACCTCTCCGAAGGAGATGCAGAGATAACCATGTTACAACAACTGAGTGAGGACAATTTGTCATCCCAGAGTAACCAGTAACATTAACCAGGCCGTCAGCATCAAACACCACTGCTAACCAATGTCCACAACACCTTCTGCTACTTAGAGCTACACCCAACCTCCCCACCTGAGGAGACTGGCCTGTCTCTGTTCCAGAAGGATGCATCCTTGACCTCTCTGGGTGGCAGTGTCAAAGCAGTGGGAAAATGGAAGCCTCAGCAAATCAGTCTCCTGGCTCCCCCCCATCTCCCCCATCTTTCTCCAAGCTCTTATACTGACACCTTGGTGGGGTTTTTAGACATGCACAGAGTGTGGGTGTCCAGGCTGGTGAGGATCACACAGTGACAGCCCTGCAGATAGGTAACAGAGAAATTCTCAAAGCTGTTAATTCTCATAACGCTTTCAGAGATCTGCCACTGGCTCAGGCCCGGGCAGGAGAGAACCCTGTGGGGCCCATGCTGAGGGACTGACGGTCAGGTGCAGCAGACAGGCATCTGGGACACAGTGTCCCTGATTGGCCAAAGGCTGCAGCAATGCAGCAAATCCTGTGACCATCTGTCTGCCTCCATGGACACATTGGTGGCTACCAAGGAGGCCCAGCACCCTCAGGAGACATGCTCAAACCTAGACTCCATCACCCAGTCATCGGTCCTCAGGTCTAAAGGCACCATGATGGTGAAGCACTGAACCTTGAACCCAGCCCAGGGGTGATTCCTCACAAGGAGACAAGGCAATGCTAGGAGGCCACCCAGCACGAGTTGGAAGCACACACAGGCCCCTCTGAAGTAGAGGTGGACAGGCCCACTAACTGCATCCTGCTGCTCCTCATCCCCCACCCCCCAACGCCAACTCCAACACTGGAAAGTTCAGGCCCTAAAGGGTCCAATCTGCCTCTGGCATGACTGGGCATGTCCAGAAATAAATGCCCTCGGGGCCACCTCACCAAACATCCAGCGCCAATGGCCTTCACAGCTGAGCAGGCTCCCTGTAGTCCATCCAGGAACCTGGGTAACCCACAGAGATACAGCAGGAAGGATGGAAAGAGGAAATCGCACTGAGGGCACATTGGTGGCTCGTGTGAGACTGTTCTGGAAATACTTGACCAATGTATTATAAATGTATTTTCTCATGATTCAGGTGGCTGTTTGCATTTCTGTGTAGGGCCCCAGGCATCTCATCACATCCTCTGGCATCAATTCATGAGAATTAACAAGGCACAAACAATGAGGTTTTGCACTGAATGCCTAACACACCAGAATGGAGCACAGGGAGCAATGCATGGACCTGGCTTTGGTTCCTTCTGACACCTCACATACCTGAGCCATCTAGAGTTCCCAACGTTCAGCTGGCTGTGTTCACAGCAGTGTAGCTCTTATTAAGTTCCCTGGCAGTGATGGTGCCAGGGAGGTACAATACACAGCGAAGACCATAGCATGGCCAGGGAGTTGGCACCCTGCAATGCCTGTGTGGTGACCAGTGCATGGGGCTCCAGCCAACATCCTTTCTCTGTAAAAGTCTAATGTCCAGTGATAGCTGCTGCCTGCCTCCCTCCCTTGTTAGCTTACCTACCCTTTCCATTCCACATGTGGTTGTGACCATTTTCTTCCCCATTGCACATTTTGCTTCACTCTGGAAAGCGACAGTGAGCGTTCCTTTGGCGGGGGCCTACAGAGGGAACCCTCAACATGCCAGTGAACTCCCAACTATTATTATCCCCTTCCCACATCCCATCAACCCCGCAGGCTTCCCACTTCCCCATCCAAGTCAGCTACATGCACCTATACCTACATCCCATCAACCTGCTTGTTTTCTCTAGGACCCCGCCACCCACTCTTGCCCACTCTGTCAAGTGATCTGATTGGCCAATGCTAGTCAAGACCTGGGCAGAGCCCTGACTACTGGCCATACATGTCCAGGACTGTGCCAATTCTCTCAACTCATCCTCCAACCCCTTTGCCCCCAGGCTGCTCCTGTGGGCTGGAGAGAACAGGGGAAGGAGTATAGCAACAAGATGGTTGAGAAACAATTATAGATATTTTTAAACAATAGTTCATGGCTCCCAGCAAAGATGTGCCCTGCTAAGCAAGTTTGGGTTTCATGATGTAGTATCAATGCATCGGAGAGGTGCCTGGATTCTGCCGAGGGCTTGCTGAATATTGCTTACCAACGTCTATTGAGGAAGGGTACCCACAGGTTGCACTCATGCATCATACCCTTTCGACTGCTCTTTGCTCCTGGGCAACATGGAGGTTGTTCAGAGGAAGCAGCAAGCAAAATCCAACAGGGAACCGCTCTGGTTTCGCTGACAGCTAGCTTGTTGGGCAGGTTTGATCAGATTGAGGATAAGGTCAGCATAGTCAGCAAGGTTTCAACTGAGTGAGACAAAGGCCAAGTTATTGTTTCTGTGAGTTTGATTCACAGAAGGAAATTGGGAAAGAGGGGGGAAAAGAAGCTTTAAGGAAGGTATAATACAGGATGAAAAGCCTCCAGAGTGAGAGGTGAGTGTGGAAGGATAAAAGATTGGATCAAGAAGTCAACCTGCAGTGAGACTAGCAGCAGAGCAATGTCACAAACCACAACGTGAAGTAGGTGCAGGGAAAACAACTGATTGCAAGTCAGATTGGTGAACATTTCTCGTGCTAAAACCAAAAGCAAGGTTTTCAGTTTGTGTTTTGGTCTCAGTCTTTTCCTTTTTTGCATAAAAATAACTTGTTAAATCTAAGATTGATACTGTTGTATTTCTTTAAAAATGTAATTGCAATAAAATGTGGAGAGCAGGGGTTTGAGAGTAATTGATAAATTAAATGAAATGTGGTAGTGACGGCAGGACGGGTGATGTGTTGCTGCTGCAACGTGTGCAAGCTATTGGACGCCAATGTGATTCAGAGGGAACCCATTTATAGTGAGTGTTTGCAGCTTGAGGAATTTTGGACCCGGGTTGAGGATCTAGAGTCGGAGCTTTAGGCATTGTACCATATCAGGGAAAGAGAAAGTTACGTGGGCACTTTGATGCAGGTAAATAGTAGGGTGAAGGCATAATTGGGGGATAGGTACTGTTCTCTGCAGCTGATAGTGGGAGCCCCATAGGCTGTGTTATAGAACATAGAACAGTACAGCATAGTACAGGCCCTTCGACTCACGATGTTGTGCCGAACTTTTACCCTAAACCTAAGGTCTACCTAACCTCCACCCCTACCTTATACTATCATCCATATGCCTATTTAATAGCCGCTTAAATGCCCCTAATGAGGCCAACTCCACTACCCTCTCCAGCAATGCATTCCACGCCCCTACCACTCTCTGCGTAAAGAACCTACCTCTGACATCTCCCCTATATCTACCTCCACTCACTTTAAAACTATGCCCCCTCATAATAGCTATCTCCACCCTAGGAAAAAGCCTCTGGCTGTCCACTCTACCATACTTCTGATCATTTTGTACACCTCTATCAAGTCACCTCTCATCCTTCGTCGTTCTAAAGAGAAAAGCCCTAGTTCTCTCAACGTTTCCTCTTAAGACCTTCCCTCCATTCCAGGCAACATCCTGGTAAATCTCCTCTGCACCTTTTCCAATGCTTCCGCTTCTTTCCTGTAATGAGGCGACCAGAACTGGACAAATACTCCAGATGTGGCCGAACCAGGGTTTTGTATAGCTGAAGCATAACTTCACGCCTCTTGAATTCAATCCCTCTTAATGAAAGCTAACACACCATACGCCTTCTTAACAACTCTATCCACCTGGGTGGCAGCTCTCAGGGAACTGTGGACATGAAGCCCAAGATCCCTCTGCTCCTCCACACTGCCAAGAATCTTTCCGTTAACCCTGTATGCTGCTTTCAAATTTGTCCTTCCAAAATGAATCACCTCACACTTTTCAGGGTTAAACTTCATCTGCCACTTCTCAGCCCAGCTCTGCATCCTATCAATGTTCCTTTGTAACCTAGAACAGCCCTCCACACTATTCACAACTTGACCCACATTCGTATCGTCGGCAAACTTACTAATCCACCCTTCCACTCCTTCGTCCAAATCATTTACAAAAATCACAAATAGAAAAGGACCCAGAACAGATCCTTGTGGTACACCACTCGTAACTGAGCACCATGTTGAATATTTTCCGTCCACCACCACCCTTTGTCTTCTAAGGGTCAGCCAATTCTGAATCCAATCTGCCACATTTCCCCCTATTCCAAGGCTCCTTACTTTCTGCATGAGCCTACCATGGGGAGCCTTATCCAATGCCTTACTTAAATCCACGTATACCACATCTACTGCTCTACCTTCATGCACGTGTTTGGTCACCTCTTCAAAGAATTCAATAAGGTTTGTGAGGCATGATCTACCCCGCACAAATCCATGCTGACTATCACGAATCAAACTGTGCCTATCCAAGTGGTCATAAATCCTATCTCTCAGCGCCCTTTCCAATAATTTGCCCACCACTGAAGTAAGACTAACTGGCCTGTAATTTCTGGAGTTATCCCTATTCCCTTTTTTGAACAAGGGAATGACTTTTGCCACTCTTCAATCTTCCGGCACCATACCCGTGGACAGTGAGGATGAAAAGATAATCGTCAAAGGCCCTGCAATCTCTTCCCTCGCTTCCCATAGAATCCTTGGATAAATCCCATCAGGCCCGGGGGACTTATCTGTTTTCAAGTTCCTCAAAATTCCTAGTACATCTTCCTTACTACCATCCACCTCCTCTAGCCTACCAGCCTGTTTCACACTGTCCTCCCTGACAACTAGGTCCCTCTCAGTTGTGAATACTGAAGAAAAGTATTCATTAAGGACCTCTCCTATCTCTTTAGGCTCCATGCACAAATTCCCTTTACAATCCTTGATCGGCCCTACCCTTTCACTGGTCATTCTCTTATTCCTCACGGTTTTCCTTGATCCTATCTGCCAAGGTTTTCCCATGCCACCTTATAGCTTTCCTAAGCCCTTTCTTCAGCTCCTTCATGGCTAACTTGTATCCCTCTGGATTCTTTTCCGATCCTTGTTTCTTAAACCTTATATAAACATCCTTCTTCCTCTTAAATAGTCGTTCAACCTCTCTTGAGAACCAAGGCTCCCTCACTCGACCGCACCTTCCCTGCCTGCTAGGAACAAATATATCGAGGATACGCAGTATGCATTCCTTAAACAATCTCCACATTTCTATAGTGCTCTTCCCTGACAGCATCTGTTCCCATTTTATGTTACCCAGTTCTTGCCTAACAGAATTATAATTACCCTTCCTCCAATTCTAAACCTTACCCTGCTGTATGTACCTATCCTTTTCCATGACTATTGTAAAGTAACAGTAACAGAGTTATTGTAAAAGTAACAGAGTTATGATCGTTACCGCCAAAATGCTCTCCTACCAACAGGTCTAACACTTGGCCCGGTTCATTGCCAAGCACCAAATCCAAAGTGGACTCTCCTTGTGTTGGTCGATCTACATACTGTCAGGAATCCTTCCTGAATGCACTGGACAAAATCCACTCCATCTAAACTATTACAACTAAAAAGTTTCCAATCAATATTTGGAAAGTTGAAGTCACCCATGACTACAACCCTGTAACTTCTGCACCTTTCCAGTATCTGCCTCCCAATCTGCTCCTCCACTTCTCTGCAACAATTGGGGGTCTGTAAAAAAACCCCAACAAAGTGACTGCTCCTTTCTTGTTCCTGACCTCAACCCAAACTGACTTTGTAGACATATCATTCTCGAACTGCCTCTCAGTCGCTGCGATACTAGCCCTGACTAGCAATGCCACTCCCCCGCCTCTTTTACCACCCTCCCTATTTCTTTTAAAGCATCTAAATCCCGGAACTTCCAACAACCATTCCTGTCCCTGAGTTACCCAAGTTTCTGTAATGGCCACAACATCATAGTTCCAAGTACATCCACCTTATTTCTGATACTTCTAGCATTGAAGTATACACACTTCAAACCATCCCTGTGTCCACAATTACGCTCTATCGACCACATTTCTTTATTAACAACCTCACTCCCTGTTGTGTCTGTTGGAAGGCTGAATACCTCATCCTTTGAATTACAAATTTGGTTCCCCACCCCCTGCCAATTTAGTTTAAATCATCCCGTATAGCTCGAGCAAGCCTCCCTCCCAGGATATTTGTGCCCTTCCGGTTCAGGTGCAAACCATCCTTACTGTACAGGTCCCAACTTCTCCAGAAATGCTCCAGTTATCCACATAATGGAAGCCCTCCCTCCTACACCAGCCCTGTAGCCACGTGTTTAGTTGCACTCTCTCCCTGTTTCTTACCTCGTTATCGCGTGGCACTGGTAGTAATCTAGAAATAACTACCCTGTTTGTCCTCGACTTCGGCTTCCAACCTAACTCCCTGTACTCGTTTTTCACATTCTCAGTCCTTTTTCTACCTATGTCATTGGACCGATGTGCTCACCCTCCCCCTTAAGGACCTTGAAGACACAATCCGAGACGTCACTGTCCCTGGCACCCGGGAGGCATCATATCATCCGTTCGTCTCGTTCACGTTCACAGAACTGCCTGTCTGAGCCTCTAACTATTGAATTCCCCACTACAATTGCTCTCCTATTCTCCCCTCTTCCCTTCTGAGCCACAGAGCCAGACCCTGTACCAGAGATCCGATCCCTGTGGCTTACCTCTGGTAGGTCGTTCTCCCCCCAGCAGCATCCAAAACAGTATACTTATTGTTGAGGGGAACGACCACAGGGGATCCTTACACTGACTGTTTCCTTCCCTTCCCTTTTCTTACTATCACCCAACTGCCTTCATTCTTAGGGGTAAGTATGTCCCTGTAGCTCATTTCTATCACCACCTCAGCCTCCCGAATGATCCTGTGTTCATCCAGCTCCAGCTCCAGTTCCCTAACACGGTCTTTGAGGAGCTGGAGCTGGGTACACTTCCCACGGGTGAAGTCAGCAGAGTCACTGCTGTTGACTGTTACCTCCCACATCCTGCAGGAGGAACATTGCACTGCCCTGACTGTCATCCTCTCTAAATTTAAACTTCCCCAAAAGATTTGTAAAAAGTAGAGAATAACTTACTTACCCTTTTATTCTTAGGGTAGAGGAGGAGGAAGGGTGGGAGACACCACTCTTGTGCTCTCGGTCCCGGTCTCCTCCTCCTCCGCCGTCAAAAATGAAGGCCCCAAAGCACTAACTGTAAGTTATTATACTCGCCACTTACCTTTCCAGCAGTCCCTCACACTCTCTCCCAGCTCAGAGGAAACCGTTGTACTTATCTGCCTAGGGTTAGGGGCAAGAACATTCCTCAAGCCCTGAGGTTGGAATAGGAGGGGAGGTATGCAGCTGCCATCATCCTTGTTGCTACTAATCACATTCATAGGACTAGAAAGGGAATTAGGAGCGAAATTAAAAAGTAGAACCTCCAAAGTAGTAATCCCGGGATTACCACCTGAGCTACAGGTAAATTGGCACAGGATAAATAAAGTCAAGGAGTTAAATATGTGGCTCATAGATTTTTGTGGGTTGAAAGTTTTAAGTTCATGGAGCACTGACACCAAACCTGGGGTCAAAGGGAGCTATTCAGCTTGGATGGGCTGCACTTGAACCACACTGGGGCCAATGTCCTGGCAAATCGAATAACCAGGGGTTTAGAGAGGCCTCTAAAGTAATTAGGGAGAGGATTTGGCAGATAGGATGCATAGGCTTACAAAGACAAAGGAAATAGCAGCATTGCAGGGCAGCTATTTTGATAATGATACACAGAAAGGGAAAGAGCATAAAAACAGCAGCAAATAGAGGCAAAGAGGGGATATTATAAAAAAAGATAAAATTACTGGCTTTCTACTTAAATGCATGCCTTTTAAATAAAATAAATGAAATAACAGCACAAATTGTTTATTGGTATGATTTTTTGAGTTAACAGAAATAGTTACAAGGAGATCAAAGCTAGGCAGGACTTGTACAAGTTGGACGGATTACATGTGAACAGGAGTAGAACCAGTCTGTTTGCAGGGCAGTTTGCTAATTCATGTTGGGATGGATTTAAACTAGATTTGCAGGAATGTAGAACCCTGACAAGCAGTTCAGAGGGTAAAGAACTGAGTTGGAATGAAAAGTTATATCGTGAGTCAATGAGTTTGGAAGGCATAGACTAGGTCAGAAGGAAGTGAGTTTAGCAAGGCAGAATGGGTTACATTTTACTGCAAGGAGCCTGAGAAATAAGATAGACAAACTGAGCACACAGATAGATATATGGGACCATTATATCATAGCTATGACTGAAACTTGCCTGGAAGATGGGCAGAATTGGAAGCTTAACATTCCTGGTTTTAGAGCATTCAGGAAAGATAGAGAGGGGGTAAAAGAGGAGGAGGTTTGCAAAGTTGATCAAGGTACCAACTGTAACAGTGAGGAGGAATGATCTTGTGGAAGGATCACCAAAGAAGGCCATACAGGTAGAAGTAAAAAAAAACTCAAAAGGGACAAACACTCTGCTGAGTATGTCTTTTAGCCCTCCCCCATCAAACAGGCAGCGAGAGACAGAGAATCAAATATAGAATCAAACATCAATGAATTGTTAGAATATTAAAGCAGTCACAGTAGGGTAGGTTAACTATTAACAGGGAGAGCTTGAGTGCACAGGGTAAGGAGGGATTTAAGACCAAAGGTAGAAAGGGGAGAGGAGAGGAGAGGACAAACGATTTCATTCAAAGGGCCTGGAAGTCTGGAAATTGCTACTTGATAGAGTGATTAGATCAGGAACTCTATTCACATTAAAGCAGAAGAAAAATACTCAGTTCCACCTCCCCACTGGGCTAAAAGTGGGAAAATGGGATTAAGGTAGTCAGATTGTTAAAAATCAGCAATTATATGATGGACCAAATGACCTCCATCAGTGCTGCAAACATCTTGGAGTTGAGTTGGTGAGTGTGACATGATGGGAATAAACAGTGAGGGACTGACAGAGAGACTTCAGTAAAAATTTTTTTTCTTTATTCATTAACAGGATGAGGGTGTCGCTAACAAGGCAGCATTCATTGCCCATCCCTAATTGCCCAGAGGGCAGTTGAGAGTCAACCACATTGCTGTGGGTCTGGAGTCACATGTAGGCCAGACCAGCAGTTTCCTTCCCTAAAGGACATTAGTGAACTAAATGGGTTTTTCCTGACAATTGATTCATGATCATCATTAGATTCTTAATTCCAGATATTTGTTGAATTCAAATTCCATGATCTGGCATGGTGGAGTTTGAACCCTGGTCCCCAGAACATTATCTGGGTTTCTGGATTAACAGTCCAGAGATAATACCACTAGGCTATTGCCTACCCAAGCAGTGTGAGTGTTGGAGAGAGTTCAGCAATCTGTCGGAGAGTGACAGAGAGAGTTCAGTAAACAGTGAGACAAATGAAGGAGAGAGTTCTGTACACAGTGTAAGCATGATGTAGAGAGCACTGTATACGGTGAGAGAGTTCAGTAAAGTGTGAGAGATGGTGGACAGAGTTCAGTAAAATAGTGTGGAAGCGATAGAGTTCAGTAAAGTTAGAGACCGCGATGAAGCGAATTAAATTAACAGTGAGAGAGTGATGAACAGAGTTCAGTAACCCATGTGAGACTGATGGAGAGAGTTTGGAGGGAGTGTTGCAGAGCATTCAATAAAGTATGAGACTGCAATAGAGAGAGTTTAGTAAACAGTGACAGTGAGATGCAGAGTGTTCAGTAAAAAGTGAAAGTCTGATGGAGTGAGTTCAGTAAACAGTATGAGAATAAGGTTCAGTAAGCCGTGAGAGCAGAGTGAAGAGATTTCAATAAATGGTGAGAGAGTGATGGAGAGAGTTAAGTAAATGGAGTGAGACCAGGACGGAGAGAGTTTTTTAAACAGTATAAGTGTGATAAAGAAGAGTACTGTAAACCATGTGAGAGTGATGGAGAGAGTTCAGTAAAGGGTGAGAGAGCAATGGAGAACATTCTATTATGGACCAGACCAAACACCCCCAAAATATTTTAAGAAGATAGCCTAGACTCTGATGTTTTCTTATTTTAAAGGTAAGTGTAGGCGTTGCATTCCAGATACAATTCGATTGATCAAATTACTCGACGTTAAGCAAGACACGCTTTATTTTTACACTATAGTTAAAATACAGACAAAATAAAAAGAAAAGGAAAGAATTGGCTTAACTATAACTCTATTGAAATGCTTAACAAATAACATATATATTAACTATTACTAATTAACTGTTCCAATATAGTGTCATCCCATAAACATACCCTTGGCAAAGACAAATTCAGCAAAATAGATTGTTTCACATGCAATTCCGGCAGCAGGAAGAGAACTCCAAATTTTAGTTGTAACAGAGAGTGGAATAAGAGCTTCTACATCCAGCTTCAAGACCACAGCAACTGCTGAAAGCTAAAACTAAAAATGCTGATTCTGTGGGAACTTGACCCCACCCATTCAGGCTGTTTCTAATCTTCCAACTTTTAAAAAAAAAGCCCAAGTCCTCACAAGCTGTTTACTTTATTAGCTTTGAGCAGACTGCTCGTCTTCTACACATGAACCATTCTTCATAAAATAAACAGGACAAAATATACCTCTTAAAAACACTTATCATCACAATTCATCAAACAGTATCAGTGTGACAGAGAGAGTTTGGTAAACAGTGGGAGAGTGATGGAGAGAATTCAGTCAGCAGTGATGGAGTGATGGAGACAGTTCAGTAACTAGTGTGAGAGTGATGAAGAGAGTTCAGTAAACAATGAGGGATTGATGGAGAGAGTACAGTAAATAGTGTAAGAGCGATAGAAAGGGTTTGGTAAAGAGTGTGAGAGTGATGAAGAGAGTTCAGTAAAGTGTGAAACCAGGATGGAGTGAGTTCAGTAAACCATGGGAGAGTAATGGAGAAGGTTCAGTAAGCAGTGAGAGAGAGGAGAGAGTTCAGTAAATTTTTGAAGAGTGATAGAGAGACTTCAGTAAAGTATGAGAGAGCAACAGAGAGCATTCAGCAAACAATATGAGCCTGAATAGAGACAGTTCAGTGAAGAGTGACAGAGTGATAGAGAGTGTTTAGTAAATAGTATGAGAGTGAAGGAAAGAGTAAACAGTTTGAGAATGATTGAGAGTGTTAAGTAAACAGTGAGAAAGTGAAAGAGAGATCAGTAAGCTATGTGAGAGTGATAGAAAGAGGTCAGTAAACTGTGGGGGAGCAGGAAAGTTGACATTTCATTTTGGGACCCTTCTTTGGAAATGGGGAGGGGGAAGGGGGGAGGAGGACAACTTCTTCAAGGTGGGCATCTTTGGAAGAGGCTTCGCAGTGGGGTTATAAATCACTGAGATAGCAAGAACTGCAGATGCTGGAGTCAGAGACAACACAGGTGGAGCTGGAGGAATACAGCAGGCCAGGCAGCATGGGTCCTGACCTGAAATGTCAACTTTCCTGCTTCTCTGATGCTGCCTGGCCTGCTGTGCTCCTCCAGCTCCACGCTGTGTTATCTCTGACTCCAGCATCTGCAGCTCTTGCTATCTCTTAGTAAACTGTAGGAGAGTGATAGAGAGAATTCAGTGAACAGTGAGGGAATGATGTAGAGAGTTCGGTAAATAGTGTGAGAGTGAAGGAGAGAGTAAACAGTTTGAGAATGACTGAGTGAATTCAGTAAGCTTTGGGAAAGTAAATGGGAAATTCACTAAGTATTGGAGAGAGGAGACAGTTCAGTACACAGTGAGAGAGTGATGGAGAGAGTTCAGCATACAGTGAAAAACTGATGGCAGGAGTTCTGTAGATAGTGAGATAGTGATGGAGAGCATTCAGTAAAATGTGAAAGACTGATGGACTGAGTTCAATAAGTAATATGAGAATGATGGAGAGAGTTCAGTAAATAATGTGGAAGTGATGGACTGAGTTCAGTAAATGGTGTGGGAGTGATGGAGAGATGTCAGCCAACAGTGAACAAGCGATGGAGAAAGTTCAGTAAATGGTGAGAGTGTTACGGAGGGGTGTCAGTGAAGAGTGAGACTATAATTCAGAGAGCTCAGTAAACCACAGGACAGTGATGGAGAGAATTCAGTAAGCAGTAGAGAGAGGAGAGAGTTTGGTATATAGTTTGAGAGCAATAGAGAGTGTTCAGTAAAGTGTGAGACAGCAATGGAGAGCATTTGGCAAACAGGGAGAGATGGATGGAGAGTGTTCATTAAACAGTAAGAGACTGGTGGAGTGTATTTAGTAAAGACTGTGGGAGTGATGGGGTGAGTTCAATAAGCAGTGAAAGAGAGGAGAGAGTTCAATAAGTAGTTTCAGAATGATTGTGAGAGTTCAGTAAACAGTGAACAGACAATGGAACGAGTTCAGTAAGTAGAGATTGATGGAGGGTGTTAGCTAAACACAGATAGAATTATTGAAAGCATTCTGTAAACTGTGTGAGATTGATTTTGATTTTGACTTTATTGACACATGTATTTTATAGTAAAAATACAATAAAATACAGTGAAAAGCTTCATTTGTCATTACAATGCAACACCATGAGAGAAATTTCAGTAAAACGTGTGAGAGCAATGGGAAGTGTTCAGTCGACAACATGACAGAGTTCAGTTCAGTAAACAGTTTGAGAGTAATGGAGAGAATTCAGTAAACTGTGTGATTGTGTTGGAGAGATTTCAGTAAGCAGCAAGAGAATGGAGTGAGTTGAGTGAACAGTGAGAAAGTGATGTGGAGAGTTCAGTAAACAGTGTGAGAATGATGCAGAGCATTTAGTTAAGATGTGGAGGTGCCATGTTGGACTGGGGTGGACAAGAATATGACAGTGATTGAGAGTGCTCAGTAAACAGTGAGAGTGATAGAGAAAGTTCAGTAAATAGTGACAGTGATAGACAGATTTCAACATGTTGGAGAGTGTTCAGTAAACAGTTTGAGAGAAATGGAGAAAGTTCAGTAAAGATTATGAGAGCAATGGAGAAAGTTAAATAAAGAGTGTGAAAGTGATGTGTTGAGTTGTGTAAACTGTGAGAGAGCAATGCAGAGGGTTCAGAAAGTATGTTAGAGTGACGAAGAGACTTCAGTAAACAGTGAGAGGGCAACGGAGACAGTTCAGCAAAAAGTGTGGGAGTGATGCAGTGAGTTCAGTAAACAGTGAGATTGCGATGGAGTGTGTTCAGTAAATAGAGAGTGAGTGATGCCGAGTGTTCAGTTATCAGTGACGGAGAGAGTTTTGTAAAGACATGGGATTGATGGGGAGAGTTTCTTTCACAATGAGAGAATGATGGGGAATTCTTTGAACCTTGTGACAGAAGAGGAAAAGTTCCCTGAATTGTGGAGGAGCAAGTCAGTCAAGCAGAGGGGTTAGAAGGAGTGTTGTCCGATTTGAGGATACTTTATCATGAGATGCATCGATACATTTCATTGCAAATGGGAATATGAGTCTGGGTGTCTATGCGCCTTGCCTGCTGCCAGGTTCGGACGATGTGCTCAGAGCTGGAGTGGAGTATACAATGATGGGAAAAGGATCCAGCGTTTCTGTTCCCTATAGTTACCAGTCACATGGGCAGACCTAGGAAGGAAATTCTCATCAGAGCACATGAGCAGCTGCAGGCGAAATGTAAGAAGCAGAACTTTCAAGGTAAGTTCTGTGTTATTGCCTAAATCATGAACAAATTTGTGTAGGTTAAATAGTATGAGGTAATAATATTGAGCATGGCTCAATGATTTATATTGGGTTGATGGGTTTTGATTCATGGGGCATTGGCACCAGTACAGAGGAAGGTGGAGTCTTCAGCATTGGCACAATTTTTACCTGAACTGTGCTGGGACCTGTGTTCTGCATAACTAAGGTGCTAGAAAGGGCTTTTGTACTTAACAGTGAAGGCAAGGGATCAAATTTTGGAAGGTTTTTAAAATCATATAAAGAGGATAACACCAGAGAAAAAAGTAACAATAAGGGAAATGTTGATCAGAAGATGATACGAAGGGACAACAAGTAGATTCCTAAGACTGCCCCAGTAATTAGGGCTCGAGATCACAAAAATTGTAAAAAAAATCACAGAACTAAAGGCTCTGTGTCTGAATGCAAGTATCATTCATAACAAAACAGATCAATTGCCAACACAAATAGAATAAATGTGTAGGATCTGATAGCCATTATATAGACACGGTTACAGATGACAATGATTCAGGCCTGACTATTCAAGTATGCATAACATTTAGGAAGGATAGGGACTAGAAGATCTGTTCATTAAGGGTGGTATTGGGACAATAAAATGAGATGACTGCAGTTTGGAGGATCAGAATGTAGAATTGGTTTGAGTAGAAACAGGAAATAGTAAAACTAAGAAGTCACTTGTCGGAGCGGGTTATATGCTCCCCAACAGTGATGACATTGTAAGGTGACGCATAAAAGGGTAATAAAACAAAGAAATGAAGAAATCTGAAACAAAAACAGAAATTGCTGGAGAAACTCCAAATGTTGACTCTATTTTCTTCCCACTGATGTTGCCAGGCCTGCTGAGTTTCTCAAGAATAATATGGGATTGTGAGAATGATATGGTGATATTTAAAGGTGATTTCAGGCTACATATAGATTGCCTAATTCAGATTCACAAGAGTAAGCTGGAGGATGAGTTCATTGATATTAATATAATAAATTAATATACAACCTTTTGATAAAGGTAGCTGAGTGAATATGATTGAATTCTGCATTCAGTTTGTGAAAGAAAAGTGTGCATCTAAGATTAGTATTCGAAATTTAAACAAGGACAATTATGAAATCATTAAGTGAGCGTTGGTTACCTTGAACTGGGTTACTATGTTAAGAGATGGGTACACAGACATACAGTGGTAGATATCTAAAGAGATGGTTCAGAATACTAAGAAAATACACAATCATAAGGTAGGTTCAAAATGAAGGTTGCGCCATGGCTAACTAAGGAATTTAAGTATAGTACCAAACCAAAAGAAAACTGGTCAGAACATTGGACAGAATAAAAATAGCAGCAAAGAGTAACTAAGTGATTAATAAAGAGGGAGAAATTTAGAGTATGAGAGAAAACTAACTATAAATATGAAAACGGATAGTAAGTGTTTCTACTGATACTTACAAAGGAAACAAATAAGTAAAGTGGGTGTCGTTCTCTAGAGAGTGAGTCTGGGGAATCAATAAAACAGGGCAATGAGAGATGAACTGAACAGATATTTTGTATCAGTCTTCACTATAGCGGACACAAATAATATTCTAGAAATAACTGTGAGTAAGAATCTGAAAGAAAGTGAGTAACTTAAAATAACTATAATCAGCAGGGGAAAGATGCTGAGAAAATTGTTAGATTAAAATCTGACTGGTCCACTGGCCCTAAAAGTGGACTCAGAGGGTAAAAAGAAGAAGACAAGAGATGAGGTGACAATAAGAGAAGTGGTGGGATCAGAAGATGATAGGAAGTGACAGCACACAGATACCCAAGATTGGCACAGTGGTTAAGGCTAGAGATCACAAAATGCATAAGAAAAAAGACAGAACAAAAGACTGTATCTGAATGCATTCATAACAAACAATGTGGCCGCTAAGATTGGTTTTAATTTTTCAAGATTACCAAGATTCTGGAAAGATCACATCAGATGGGAAATAGTGAAAGTGAGTTCTCTATATAATAAATGAGGGAGACAGAAAGCAGAAAACTATAGATAATGTGGCCTAACATCTGTTTTTAGGAAAATGCTAGAATATATTATTAAGGCGGTTATAGCAGAGCATTTAGAAAATCTTAATTTAATAAGGCAGTATCAACAGTGTGTTCTGAAAAGGAATCATTTTTGATTAATTTAATAGAATTTTTGGGGAAGTAACAACTCTGTAGATAAAGAAAATCAGTGGATACACTGTGGTTAGATTTCCAAAAGATATTTGGCAAGATGTCACATCAAAGGTTACTATCTTAAATTAAGAGCTTAAGGTGTAGGGAGGAACATATTAGCATGGATGGAGGGTTGGCGGCCTAATAGGGAGCAGCCAGCAGGCATAAATGGGTCAACTTTAGATTGATTGGATGTGACAAGTGGTGTGGCACAGGAATCAATGTGGGGGCCTCAATTATTTACAATCTTTATAAATGGCATGGATGACAGGACGTATGATTGCTAAATCTGCTGATAATACAAAAAAAAGGTAAGAAAGTAGGTTGTGAATTGGCCAAAAGATCTGAGAATTTTACGATAATGGAGTGTCTCTCTCAGTATCTGAGGAGTCACAAATGGTGCTGAACATTATGCAATAATCAATGGACATCCTCATGTCAGATATCATGACTGAGGAAAGGCCATTGATGACCAACTTGACAATGGTCATGCCTAGGACACCACACTGAGGAACTCCTGCAGAGAAGTCCTGGGATTGAAATGATTGACCTTCAATGATCACCAGCATCTTCCTTTGTGCTCAGTATGTCACCAACCAACAGAACTTTAATTTCATGCTTGGACAAAGGCTGCCATTCTGTCAGAAACTGAGTAGTCCTCAAACTAAGCATCAATGAGCAGGTTAATGCGGGTATGTGCCACTTGATAACACTGTCAATGATGACTTATATTACTTTGCTGATGATTTGACTGATATTTGGGATTGTTCAAGATGTCAAAGTTGTCAAGGAAGTTTCCAAGGAAGTGTGGCTTTTTAAAAAAAATTGCGAGGTATTTCAACTTTCATGTTATCATGAACCATTATGAGATTTGTGTTGCATGACCAATTTCCCAATCTATCACTTTCCCAATGGAGTGCTCATCCAGTGAACATTTTGATGGATGGCTCTAAATGTTTAGAGAAACGTTTGTCTGAATGAGGAATTAAGCATGAAAGTGAAATGTCAGTTTACATAAGGAATTAAATTTTTAAGGGATTATGCACATAAATTAAATGCTTGTTTTCATGAGGAATTTCAACTTGAATGCTTTTTGTATGAGCGATTCTTTTTTCAATACCGGTCTCATCAAGAGGCTGATAAGTTTATTTTCTGTTGACATGCCTCCTGAGGGCAGTAGTGGTAGCGCCTTGGAATTGAGGATGATGCCTGGCAGCCTAGCTGAGCCTTCAGATGATCAGTCTTGGGTGCAAACAGGATCTGCAGATGTGGCATGATGTTGAAGCCTTGCTACTAAAGAACCAATGACAATGGATAGGCCATTGGGTCCGGTTGTCCAAAAACTGTCCTCCTCAGCAGATTCTCTTTTCCCAGCTCTCTCTTGGCAATGATCAAAATAGAGCAAATGGAATTTGTAGCCCTTGGCTGGCTTCTTTCTCCTGGCTATGTTGCTGCTGTTCCACTTTTGCTGCTGTTGAGGAGCTGAGCCTTGAAGAGACTTGTGCGTTAATGGGTCAGGAGGTGCCACGTCAAGCAGTCTGCTGCTTTTTCTTCCCAGTCAGTGGTGACAATATCTCCATGCTTTAGGGTGACTTTGAACATGTGTTTATAGCTTAGCCTTTTCCTTTGAATGCCATTTAAGCATTGCCATCAGGGAACTGAAAGAAGAGAATCAACCAAGGAGGGCATTGGAACACAATGGCTAATCCATTGTAGTTGGTTCTTCAGTCACAAGGCTTTGATGCTGTAGACACAACTTTATGGAGCACTTGTGCAGTGGTCCAGCAGTCCACCCATTTGATCTCCAGGATTCTGCTCACACACCACTGGTGGAACCTCTCAAGTGTCTTAATGTCACATTAGTGGTTGGTTCAGGTTTTGCTACAGTACAGGAGGGTGACCAACACAAAAGCCTTCGAGGCCAGGACTTCCAGGAGTTCTTGTTGTTAAAGATATGTTGCTGTAATTTGAAGAGGGTCAGAAATCACACGACACCAAGTTATAGTACAACAGGTTTATTTTGAAAACAAAACCTTTTGGAGCACAGTCCCTTTGTCAGGTGAAATGAGAAAGACGCACACAGAACGCAGAATTTATCAGTAAAAGATCAAAGGGTCACACAACTGCTGAGGATGTATTAAACAAATATAAGATGCTGTTAAATCTTTAATCAGTTAGAAGGTTTTAATTGATTAATATGTATATGTAAATCCCCAAATTTCTTTTCAAGTCACTGCCCTGAGAGAACTGAAAGCTTTATCAGTGTAAAGAAGAGGTTACATTTTAGATCAGACAATGCATGTTAGGTGTGAGGTCTTGCTTAGAATTTGTTTGTGTTTTGGTTTGGAGTCAGACTGGTTTTATTTCTAAAGTAGGAATTTATAAATTGACTGACGGTCTATAAATTGTGCACTTTTTGAACAAAATAGAATGTATCTGTAAATACAAATTTACCCCATAGATTTATATGTACGTATGCATGTGTGTGTGCGAGAGAGAGACGGGGAAGAGAAAGACAGAGAGAGAGTGTGCGTGTGAGAGTATGTTGTGTGCGTGTGTGTGTGTGTGGGAGTGTATAGTGTGGTGGGGTCATCTGTGGTGCAACATGAACCCAAGATCCCGGTTGAGGCCTTCCTCATGGGTACCAAACGTGGCTATCAGCATCTACTTGGCAACTCTGCGTTGTTGTGTATCCCGAAGTCTGCCTTTTCTCATTTTCCCAAAGATTACTTCAACTGTAAAGGACATTCGGCCTGGAATCTTTGGGTAAACGTCCTCCAAGGTGGACTTCGGGATACAGAGTCACCGAGCAGAGGCTGATAGCCAAGTTCAGTACCTAAGAGATAGTAGGCACTGCAGATGCTGGATGGGTTCAATCAGGATCTGAGGTTCATGTCGCACTACAGGTGACCGCACCATATTATGCACTCTCTCACACACACAGACACACACACACACACACACACACACTCTCACACACAGAACCTCTCTCATACACACACTGTCTCTCAAGCACACACACACACACACACACACACACAAACATACTGTCTCTCTCACGTGCGCGCACGCACACACACACACACATACTCTCTCTTTCTTCCCCCTCCCTCACTCTCTCTCACACACACACACACACACACACACACACACACACACACACACACACACATAAACACACACACACACACACACACACACGCACAAATCTATGGAGTGAATTTGTATTTGCAGATGCATTCTATTTTGTCCAAAAAGCACACAATTTATAGACAGCCAGTCAATGTGGCATTTTGTGGTGTAATGTGATGTAAATTCCTACTTTAGAAATAAAACCTCTGAAAGGTTGTGTTTTCAAATAAACATGTTGGACCAAGTCCTGGTGTTATGTGATTTCTGACCATGTCCACCCCAGTTCAACACCGGCACCTCAACAATTTAAAGAGGACAGCACTGGCACAATTCACCCAGTGCCAGACTTCTCATATCTCATAGATTCCTTACAGTGCAGAAAGAAGCCATTCAGCCCATCAAATCTGGACTGACACTCCAAAGAGCATCCCAACCAGACCCAGCAACCCATCCTATCCCCATAACTCCACATTTACCATGAGTAATCTGTCTAGCCTCCATGTCCTGGACACTACAGGGCAACTTAGTGTGTCCAATCTACAAACCTGCACATCTTTGGACTGTAGGAGAAAATTGGAGCACCTGGAGGAAACCCACCCAAACAAGGCTCCACTCTCCATTGATGGGAGAGTTTTTATTGAAAAATGGCAAGTGCATCAGAGACTCCAGAGCACTCTATCTACATTTATGTCAATGGTGAGGGGTGCTGTGGTGAGGGGTGGAGTGGGGATTTTGAACTGACCTGGACAACATTGGTGGAGGACCTTCATCTTCACAATGTTTGGGGATAGGCAGAGCATCATTTAGGAGCCACTGAAAAAGTCAAACCTCCTTTGCACATCCTGTGAGGCATGAGTAATCATGCAACAAGCATCTGCAAAATGAAGGTGCTAGATGTTGACAGCAGTGACCAGAAGTGACCGAGGCTGAAGAGCTTCCTGTCCAGACGATACTCGATGCTGACACCAGGTAGTAGGTCATCTTGGCTTAGGCAGAAGCTGAACAAGGTGGGGGTGATCTCGTCTTCCCCGATCTGTATGTAAAGCTGTTACTTTCAGCTCCTCCACTCAGGACCACAGCAGTCATTTTGGTGACAAACTTCAACCAGGAAGTGCAGGAGAGTGGTTCACAATTTAGAGAATCAGACACCTCTGTTAGTTTGATGAAGGGTGAGGAAAATTTCAAGGTTTTACTTTCAGCGCGTTTCCTGGACATGCCTAGCCACGAAGACTGGGTCCATATCCTGCCATGGTCAGGCGCCACACTGGGTTTCTGGCAGGACCTCCTCAGGAACAGGCCAAAGGCAGTTTCTCAGAATGGGCAGGCAATGGTGTAATGGTATTGTCACTGAATTGGTAGTCCAGAGACCTAGGGTACGAGGTTGAATCCAAGATGGTGGAATTTAAATTCAATTTTAAAGTATCTGAAATTAAAAGTCTAATGATGACCATGAAACTATAATCGACTGTTGTAAAAAAACATCTGATTCCCCCGTGTCCTTTTCAAAAAAGGTAAAAGACTGTCCTTACCTGGTCTATCTTCCATGTGTCTCCAGACCAATGTGCTTGACTCTCAACTGCTGTCTGAAATAGCCTATCAAGCCACTCAGTTGTATCAAACTGCTAAAGAGTCTCAACGGAAGGAATGGTACTGGATGGATGACCTGTCTGGATCAACACTTGTAAACTCAGCCCAGGCCTCCTTACTAATATCTGGAGGCTAATGTCAGAATTGAAAGACCCATTCTCACAAACTAGTCAAGCAATAGCGTGGTACTCCCAAGATCATGTCTCACACACAATTTCCCAGCAAAACAATCATCATCCCGGGGTGTCTCATGTCCCACTGGCAGGACACATATGGCACAGCTGGCAGCACTGTGGTATACAGTCAGGAGGGAATGGCCCTGGTTGTGCTTTGCATCAGCTCGGGACTCCATGAAGTCTCATGACATCAGGTCAAGGATGGGTAAGGAAACCTTCAGCTGATTACTACAAATTGTGGCTCACCGCCCCCTCCTCCTCAATATCCTACAGATATTGGATCTGTACTTCTCTGAGTTGGAGGAAATGCTAAAGGTTGCAAGGCATAAAATATATTCTGGAGGGTGGGTTAGGGGCTTCAATGTGGTTCAACAGCATCACTACAGATCAAGTTGGTCAAGTCCTGAAGGACATTACTGCTACACTGGTTCTGCAGAAGGTTGTGAAGAAACCAACAAGGGATGAATTCCAGAGGTGAGGAAAAATCAACTGCCTTGACATCAAGGCCATATTTGACAGAGTGTGGCATCAAGGAGCCCTAGCAAAACTAAAGCCATTGGGAATCAGGGGGCAAACTCTCCACTGGCTGTATCATAGTGGCACAAATGAAGATAGCTGTGGTTGTTGGTGGTCAATCATCTCAGTTCCAGGAAAAGTCTGTTGGAATTTCCCAGGGTAGTGTTCTTGGGCCAAATATCTTGGTGTTTTAAAGAATGAGAGGTGCTCCTATTGAGGCACATTTCATGAGGTGACTTGACTGTCAACATTCAACCATTGTGGGAGAAAGAGGTTTAAGATGATTTAAGAGGTTTTTTTTATTTATTCAAAGAATGTAGGAATCACTGGCTAGGCCAGTATTCATTGCCTGCCCCTGATTGCCCAGGGAGCAGTTGAGAGTCAACCACATTGCTATGAGTCTGTAGCTACATGCAAGCCAGAGCTGCAGTTACCCTGCCTTCCCTAAAGGGCATGAGTGAACCAGATGGATTTGTACATCAATTGACAATGGATGCATGGTCCGAACTCCAGATTTTTGTTGAATTCAAATTCCACCATCTGCTGTGGCGCAATTCGAACCCAGGACCCCAGAACATTAGCTGAGTTTCCAGATTAATGATCTAGTGATAATACCACGAGGCCATCATCTCTCCCTCATAATCTTCCTCACAAAATCTTGAATCTTTGGAACTGTATTCTCCTGAGCATGGTGAATGCAAGGCCATTGAATATTTTTAAGGCAAGATTCTTGACTAACAATGGAGTTACAGCTATCAGGGATAGATAGGAATATGGATTTGCAACCACCATCAGATCAGCCATGATCTTATTAAATGGATCTTGGAAGTGGTCAGGAAGTCTTTAGAAGACTATTAGGAAGGTTAATGGAATGTTGTTACCACCACCTTAGGAACAAGTCCAGTGAATCTTTGTTGAACTCCCTCCATGACAATAATATCCTTCTTAAAGGAAGCAAACCAAAACTGCACACAGGGGGTCCCCAATCTACAAACATCTGACTTATGAATGCATGTACTTACAAATATGATCTTATCAGTGTCGGGGGGTGGGGGATCATTTTAATGATCCAGATATACAAATGTTTCCTGGACTTATGAATGGCTATTTTATATTGTCCTCTATAGTCTTCTAAATTGCACACAAAGAACGGAATCTGTTTGTGACCTAGGGACTGTCTGCATTGTGGAGCAGTCTAACCAACGTTCTACTTTTTTTGAGGAGATTTTGAGGATAACCCTTTTTCCAATGTATCATATTTCATCTTGCCCTCTCAATAAATCTATCCAAAATTTTCTTGAAGTTTCTCTGCATCTTCCTCACAGCTCACATGCCCATCTAGCTTTGTGTCATCCACAAAATTGACAACATTGCATTTGGTCTCCATCTCCAGCTCATTGATATATACTGTGAACTGCTGAGGACCAAGTATAGATCCTTGCAGTATCCCATTACTCACCTCCTGCCAATGCAAGAGGGATCTGTTTCCTATTCGGTTTTCTGCCTATAAGGCAATCTTTAACACATGGCAGTACATTACCTCCGATCCTAAGTTCTTCAATTTTCCTAACCAACTTCCTATGGGGAACTTTATCAAAAGCCTTATGAACTTTCAAATATATTATGTCCACCACCTCCCCATATCCATTCTGTTACTAACACCCTCTCAAAACTCCCAACAGGTTTACCAAGCATGATTTCCTATTCACAAGCTATGCACAATAGATCATAATTTTCTATGATCGCCTAGTGGTATTATCACTGGACTGTTAATGCAGAGACCCAGGTAATGTTCTGGGGACCTGGGTTTGAATCCTTCCATGGCAGATGGTGGAATTTGAATTCGATAAAAATCTGGAATTAAGAGTCTTATGATGACCTTGAAACCATTGTTGATTTTTGGAGAAAAACCCATCTGGTTCACGAACGTACTTTAAGAAAAGAAACTGCCATCCTTACCCGGTCTGGACTACATGTGACTCCAGACCCACAGCAATATAGTTGACTCTTAACTGCCCTCTGGGCAACTAAGGATGGCAATAAATGCTGCCTAGACAGTATCCCCTCATCCTATGAATGAATTTTTAAAAAATTATCATATCCTTTGTAATAGATTCTCACATCTCCCCAACTACTGATATAAGAGTAATAAATCTGTGGTTCCCTATTTTGTGTCTCCCTTTCTTCTTAAGTAGTGGGTTGACATTTGCTACTTTCTAATTTGCAGGACCAAACCAGAGTCTGTAGAGTTTTGGAAGGTGGTGTGCATCCATTATCTCCATATCTAATCTCTTTTAACATACTGAGAGGTAACATATCAAGACCCAAGATCCAAAACCCATGACTCATCACCCTAATGGAATTTCATTTCCATTAATTTTTGCAATATAACTTTCTTATTGATGCTAATTTCCTTAAATTCCACATTCTCCCTCGTCCCTTGGATCTTTAATTCTGGGGGATTTCTTGTATTTTCCTTAGTGAAGACAGACATAAAACAATCATTTAGCTTCTTTGTCATTTGACTAATCCCCATATAAGCTTTGACTCTGTCTATAAGGGACACACATTTGTCTCAGCCAACTCCAGAATCTCATCCTCTACAGCATTAGTGCCCATTACTTTTATCCAATCATTGTACAGATTGAAGCCTTCAATGATTACCATTTTATCCATGCTACATGTTTCTCTAATTCTCCTGATTAATACCAAGCCTGCACTACCACTACCATTCGGTGGCTAATGAATGACTGCTACTAATGTTTGCTCCACCAAAACAGATTTTTACATTTTGTTCTTCCAATCTGAGATCCTCCCTTACTAATGTATGGATCCCATCCTTCATTATCAGCATTATACCATCTCCTTTTCCTTTTGCCTGACTTTCCCAAATGTCAAAAATCCTTGAATATTCAGTTCCCAGTTTTGGCCACCCTACAACCATATTTCTGTATTGGTGATTGGATCATGTCCATTTACTTCTATACGTGGCAGTAAGTCATTTAACTTGTTGTGAATGCTGCATGTATTCAGGTAGTGTGCCCTTAACCTAGTTCTTTTTTGACATTATTTAGCATTTGAAGCTTAGTTGATTCTTGTCTTCTAATTTCACTTGCCACTTTTCTATTTCCTGTTACCAGCTTAATTTCCTTTCAATTTGAGTTATCTCTCTGGTTCCCATCCCCTTGACAAGCTCAATCAAACTTTCTCTCTATAGCACTAGCAAATCTCCATGATATCAGTCCCCTTCTTGTTAAGGTGTAATGAGCCTGGCTTGCACAGTACCCATCTTCCCCAGTGCTGATCCTCAAGTCTCCAAATCCAGGTCCCCAAGTTCTTTCTCTTACATTAATTCTGCAGCCATGTGCTTAACTAATCAATCCTCCTATTCCTATTATCATGACCACATGTCAGTGTGAGCAATCTTCAGATTACAACCCTAGAATTTGTATTCTTGTCAATTTCCATCCTTTCTAGAAGCCATAGATTAGTCAAGGCCAGTTATGGACACAGGTCAGCACCATGGTGAAGAGGTTAGTATCAACAAGAACCATTAGTTTTGTAATGTTTCCCTTGTTTGTTTCTGATCGTGATTGAAAGGATTGAGTTGAAATGAAGGGCTGCCTGATTCTTTGTAAGTAGTACAGGTACATTAAAATGCTCCGAAGTCGAAGGACAGATGACGTTTTGTAAAAAAAGTTCTTCATTTGGGTGGTGATAAAGTTCCCTCTCCCACATCTATATGGAACCCTCTGGTGGTTCCCTCAGTCCCCCACATCTTCTACTTCCTTATTAACTTCCTGCTCCTGAGCCTCATCCTGTAGCTCCTGATCTCAAGACTTTGGTCCAATCCCTTGGCAGATTGGCTGATGCCCCCTCATGATCACCACTTTGCAGAACATCCCGCAAGTCAGCAACAAAATTTCTCAACTAAGTATGACAGATCCCCTCCGGAACAGTAAGGGACTTGAAACCTCTGCTTGAGGAACTCGGTGATTTGCTTAGCAACATTTCTGGTGATTGAATGAATCTCATTGTTTGAATGTTCGGCTTGCGCTGATAGACATCCAGACATAAACCATGGCATCGAAGGTTATTCCTCATTGCCCACTGGCCAGACATAGACGTTGCACTGGGATTCAAAGAGTCACAGGATGGATGACTGTCTCATTAGAAATATTTTATGGCAGCTTAATGAATAGCAGACATTTACCTGCAAGATGTACTGTGAGTGGTCATACACAGTATACACATTGAAGAAATAAAATCGCTTTCTCTACCTGAACATTTCCGAGTTTAATTGAAGGGTTTGCAGTTTTTTTTCATTCATTCATGGAATGCGGGAGTTGCTGGCTGGATCAGCATTTATTGTCCATTCCTGAATGCCATTTGAACTGACTGGCTTTGCTAGAGCTACTTCAAAGCACGGTTAGGGGGCAACCATGTTGCTGTGGGTCTCGTGTCACATGTTGGCCAGACCAGGTAAGGATGGCAGATTTCTTTCCCTAAAGGACACTAGCAAATGAGAAAGGTTTTTGCAACAATCAACAAAATTTACAAGGTTACCATTAGAGCTAACTTTTAATAGCAGAATTTCATTGCTTCAATTTCACCGTCTGCCAAGATAATAAGGAATGGGACACATACATTAGTAAGGGAGAATCTCAGATTGGAAGAACAAAATGTGAAACCTATTTTGGTGGAGTTAACACAAAGCAAAGGACAGCAAAAACTAGTAGCAATTGTTCATCAGCCACCAAACAGTAGTGGTCATGCAGGCTTGGTATTAATCAGGAAAATTGGAGGAACATGGAGCGTGGATAATACAGTGATTGTTGATAACTTCAATCTGTATGTTGACTGGATAAAAGTAATGGGCACTAATTAGCCTGGGTTTCTGGATTATTGACCCAGTGACAATACAACTTGCCACTGCTTCTTCCTCAACATGGCTACATGTGTACAATCAGCGGCTCCCTGGACCATTGGAATGATGTAAACCTGTTGAATACTGAAGATGATTTCCCCTCAGCCTATCTGACAATTGGGAATGACGTATACTCCACCCACAACTCTTTCTCCGGTATGTTGATAACAGACCGCTTCTGTTTCTCATGCGGAATCAGAAGAGTTTATTTATTTTGCTTCCAATTACCACCTTGCTTTCACCTTCACCTAGTCCATCTCTGATACCTCCCTACAATTCCTCAACATTTCTGTTTCCATTTCTGGGGCTAAACTGACCACCAATATCGACTACAAACCCACTGACTCCCTCAGTTACCTTGGATATATATCCTCACACCCAGCTTCCTGTAAAAACTCCATTCCATTCTCCTGATTTCTCAGTTTCTTCGCATCTGTTCTGATGATGACACCTTCCACAAGAAGTCTTAGAAGTGTCAGCCTTGTTCCTCAACCAAGGATTCGCCACCACCGTGGTTGACAGGGCCTTCAACCATGTCTGACCCATCTCCCATATTTCAGCCCTCACCCTCTCTTCACTATCCAAGGCCCCAGCTGATGCAGTGATTTACCTGCACTTCACTCAATCTAGTATACAGTATTCGCTGCTCACAATGCGGGGTCTCTTCTATACTGGGGAGGTGAAACACAGGCCAGTCAACTGCTTGCAGAAAACCTACAATCTGTCTGCAAAAATGACCCTGAGCTTCCAGTTGTGTGTCTCTTCACCACACACCACCATGTTCCCACGGCAAAATCCCTGTCTCAGGCCTGCTGCAGTGTTCCAGTGAGCCTCAGAGCAAGCTTGAAGAACAACACCTCATTTTCCCCTTGGTCACACTGCAGCCTCTTGAACGCAACACGAAGTTCAATAACTAGAGATTGATTCAATCCTTCCATGTTTTTTACCTATCCCACACATAGTCCTATTATGTCACTTTTGGAACAGTCGCCCATTCTCATTTACTCCTAGGCCAGTTTTCACATAATAAATGTCGTATTCGGCACAACTCACTCATTCTCTCCCAATCTTAGCTCTTATTACCACTTATTCAACTTTTCTTCTGTCCTGGTCTGATATCCATAATCTCCTTGTTTACCTGCCCTTTTCATATCTCTCTCTCTCTCTTTCTCTGGGCTCCATCTCTCTCTTTCTCTGGGCTCCATCTCCACCTATCCACTCACCTCTTTCCTTCCCCAACCTCACCTTCAACATCAATACCACCTTTTCCTAGCTGCATAATAGTACAAAAGAAGGGTCATTGGGCTTGAAACATTGAGTTTGTTTTCCCTCCACAGATGCTGGCAGACCTGCTGAATTTCTGCAGCAATTCCTGTTTTTGTTTTAGATCTCCAGCATCTGCAGTTTTTGTTTTATTTTTTTACCTAGAGCAGGTTCTAATAGCACAAGAACTAGGAGCTACTGTGACCTTGACTGTCACAAGTGAGGCTGTGCTACTTTTGTTCCATCAGGCCACAAAATCTAGAGATTACCTCCTTGGTAAAATGTGGCCTCCTTGTACTTTAGGGTCATGTTCATGTGGTAGTAGGAGTAGTGATCTCTGAAGGCCCTGCATGGGTGGGTCAACCTGCTGAAGACTATCTTCTCCTTCCTGCCCTTCTCTTCCACAGCAACTGCTGCTGCTCTCCTTGACATTATTACCTTCACTCATTCCTCTTGCAAAGCAAGATGATCCCTAACAAAATGCTTCTGACTAAGCATCCCCTTCCCTACTGGCAAATTCTATTAACTGTCTAATATTGTGGAGCAACATAGTATTTAATCTATTTTAGGTGAAATCTATCTGGAAAAATGTTGAAATGAGAATGGGTCTCAGAAAGTCTCCCAATGTGTAGCAGAAGTCAAAAGTTTTCATAAATCACAATTTATACTGATCAGTAAGTGAATCTTGGAAGCTGAGTATGGCTTTAAGTAGTACCCGAAATCCTCAACAATAACTTGTTTACTCCTGTTAAATTAGGTTGTTAACTGAAGTGCAAGTCATCAAATTACATTCGACCTCATTATTGAGCTCTGGCAGGCCAGTAAAATGTCAATTAGTTCCTTTACAATTCTCTGGGTGGTCATTTTGAGCATGTGCCAACTCCAAAACAGAGTTGGTACATTGTGCTAAACATGACCTGAACCAGCTTTGCAGCTTATTGTTCTATCCTGGCCACATTGGTGGTTCTTCAAATTTCTAAAGTATCTGACCAGCATCAGCCACCAACTATCTGACGTACAGAAAACAAAAAACAAAATGCTGGAGGTCACAGCAGGTTAGGCAGCACCAATGGAGAGAAAGCTAGCTAACATTTCAAGTCTAGATGACTCTTCATCATAGCTTGACATAGTTAGACTCTACTTCAGATATCATTGTACATAGTGTATGATTTTCAATCAATCAGTCTGTTCTGTAACTGCAATTGGGCATTAGAATTATGGAATATATAATAAGTATGATGATAGGCACATGGAGGATAGTAAAATGTAGGGTATGCAGGGTAGATTGATCTTAGTAGGATAATAGGTCTGCATAACATCGTGGGCCGAAGGGCCTGTATTGTGCTGTACTGTTCTATGTTCTAGTTCTTAATATTTCATACTGCTTAATCATAAGGCATGCTGAAAAAAAGACATACAGAAAATTTT
Organism: Rhincodon typus; assembly: GCF_021869965.1. NCBI lineage: Eukaryota > Metazoa > Chordata > Chondrichthyes > Orectolobiformes > Rhincodontidae > Rhincodon > Rhincodon typus. The sequence goes on along the minus strand of NC_063333.1, from coordinate 96,893,099 downwards.
ACTTAAATTATTCCTATCAACAATTGCACAAACCCACCAAAATTATGTACCATCAACTTCCATAACTCTGTAAAGATGTCTAACATCATCTCAATTTGCATCCCTGAGATGCCTAATAAGCATTTTTGCTAGCACTGGGACTAGATTACTTTAGGATATCTGGTCAGGATGGACGAGTTGGACCATAGTGTCTGTTTCCATGCTGTACAGCTCTATGACTCTATGACACTTTATGAGTTGACAGCAGCACAACAGTGGGAACTAACGCAACTTGAATGGTTGTTGGTCAACTTAATTCCTGGAAGTCCCAGCTTTCTGCCCCTCCCCTGACCCTATGCAGTTATGAAAGGTTGGTATGTGGAAATTAGTAATGTCTAACCATACCTGAAACTCTGAATAGCATTATGTTCAAACATTTGTTCATGTACAGTCAAACTAAAAGTTTAGAGTATAGAGCGCATTAATTTATATTAAATTGTGTAAAGTCTCTTTTGTGACTTAAGAATAAAGACAAAGTCACCATGGCCCTACCAGACCAAAGGGCTTGGTTCTCATCAGAGATAGAGAGAGGACTGGTGGTGGTTTAACCTGGGGTGTCACCACACCTCGGATAAGGGGAGAGGTTGGGGAGAGTCCTTCACGGCAACCTCAGCGAGTTTGGGATTGAACCCCGGGTGCTGGCATCACTCTGGATCACAAACCAGCCATTGTCTCCCCAGTGTTAAGAGTATAACAGCAGGCTGAGTGTATCGGTCATGCAGAGGTGATTTACTTACTGATGAGCCAGACTATCTTCATTGTAACTAAGCCCCTCCAAAAAGGCTCCTTCTAAAATCTGAAGAATTATCCATTTTTCATTTATACTAGCAATCTATCTGCCAATATTATTTGATGTAGTAGGTAGAGGATGTACGAACTGAAGTTTGCCTATACTTATGGCAAAAGTCCATTTTTATTCAATGGAAGAAACAAAGAGTTTGCTGAATTCAGAAGGATCTGTTGGATGTTAGTCAGCACCACTCTCCAAAAAGGTTTTGCACTGGACAGTATCCAAAACAATTCTAATTGAGTACCTTCCTGCTTATAGCCCCTCCACATGTGGGAAGTCTTGATGAATCCATTTTGTGAAGCCTGGGCAGTGTATTATATACCCTGGATACACTTTTTAATTACATTCTCTTTACTGCAGATGGAGACTGAATGTGCTGTGGTTCATATCTACTCCCACTCCTCACTGACTCAAGTCTCAGTGCCTGCAGCCCTGCAGACACTTTGTCTAGTAGCGTAATAAAGGTTTAATATATACCAGACATAATCTCAGTGTCTGTAATGTTCTTGGCAGAGCATGAGTCTAATGAAAATTGGCTCAATCTCTAAACATTACTTTCTTCCTTTTCAGAAAGGAAATGCTGGATGTAAAGTTAACTTAAATCAAACCTGTTGCTGTAGAATTATAAGTTAAGTTGACCGCAGTATTTGATCCAATTGTTTGATGCTGTATGACAAACCTCACCTTTGCAGCTCACATCATTCATTTTCAAGCCAGCCACTTTGGCTGGACATCAAGTTTAAAATAAATTGCCTGCAGTTGACTACCTTTCTGCAGTCGAATCTGGAAACCTCATTTTTGGGGTTTATCATTTGTCATCATTGCAAGTTAAAGTATTGTAGCTGGAGTTGATAGCAATTCTCACTCCTAATTTCTGGTTCTTTATTGACTATGACACTTAATGGGGTATAATAGGACCTAACTTCAAAGAGGAGAAACTGTTGGGGATATTTGTGGGGGGAGAATAATTAAGATAAATCTTGAGCCAACCTACATATAATATTTTAAACAAACAAGAACAGAAATTGTTGAAGAAAGTCAGTATCAGCGAAGAGAAAACAGATTAACATTTTGTATGACCCTTCCTCAGAACTGATAGCAGCTAAGAAAAGATGGTATTTATACTGATAATGGCGTTTGGAGGGGAGGGTGTTAGGAAGGAGTGAGTGAATAAGTGGAGAGGGGCCCCAGAGAGAGGGGAAAAAGGCAGACCAAGGGATTGTGAATAGTAAGCCAGGGAAGAAGAGAAGCTGGATAGTTGATAATGGGGACTACAAGTGGGTGAAAATGGGTTGGCTGTGCTAAAAGCAAGCCATTTCATGACAGAACCTGGAGTGTTGGTGTCGGTAATGGACATGGCTCTGAAATTGTTAAACTCAATGTTGAGTCCTGAAAGCTGTAAAGCACCCCAGGCGGAAGATGACGTTCAGTTCCTCCAGCTACAGTTGAGCGTCACTGGAACACTGCAGCAAGTCCAAGACAGATCTGTTAACCAGGGAGCACAGTGATATGTTGAAGTGTCAGGCAACTGGAAGCTCAGGGTCATTTCTGCAGACAGAATGTAGGTGTTCTACAAAGCAGTCACCCAGTCTACACTTCGTTTCCCCGATGTAGAGGAGACCACATCGTGAGCAGCAAATGCAGTAGACTAGATTGAGTGAAATGCAGGTAAAGCACTGCTTCACCTGGAAGGTATGTTTGGGCCCTTGGATAGTGAGGAGGGAGGAAGTAAAGGGGCAGGTGTTACAGCTTCTGTGGTTGCAGGGGAAGGTGCTATGAGGCTGTGGGGAGATGTTGGGAGCAGAGGAAGAATGGGCCAAAGCGTCCTGGAGGAAACTGTCCCTGCGGAAGGCTGATTACGGAGGGGAGGGGAATATGTGTCTGGTAGTGGCATCCCACTGGAGATGGCAGATATGGCAGCTAATGATCCTATGGATGTGGATGCCAGTGGGATGATAGGTGAGGTCAAGGGGAAACCTATCGCTGTGCGGAAGTGGAAAGAGGAGGTGAAGGCAAAATTCTGGAGATGGGTCAGACCTGGCTGAGGGTCCCTGAGGGACTGAATGCCTTTGTGCAGGACCATGTATGACAAGTACAACAGGAACAGCAACGTTACTGGACAGACTAACCCTCACCTTTAACCGGAGATACAATGCTCATGACATATCCGATTGGAAAGGGCACCGAATTTCTGATCAGGGACCAGGAGTCACTGGGCACTGTGCAGACAAGATTCCAACAGCCAAGATTGTATCCTAGCCATACACCAAATAGCGTTGTTCCATGAAACAGAAATGCCATCACTTTGCTACAAAAGAAGCAAATAGCTGGATGGCTTTACTTCCTGACATCCAGAAAGTTATTGTGACAACACAGACACCCTCACGACTCAGATAAGGGCCTAAACCCTTAAGAGAAACAGTTTACCATGCACCAATTCCCCATAACCTCTAAAGGAACTGTATACACCTTCAAGGAGATTGACAAAACCAATTTTCAAACTATTCTTGTGAACCAGACAGCTGGTGAGTGGGAGGAGGGAAAGGAGGGAGGAAGTTGTGGAAGATGTGTAAATAGTGCATAATGGTGATATAGACAGATGAGATTTGATTAAAGAGTTAACTATAGCTTTACTTTTCGAATAGCTACTGAGTGCAAGCAAAAGGAGCTACGTTATAGTCAACATTCTCTTTAAGCTGTGCGCTCCAAGGGTCCATGCACGATAATCAGTATGCTGATACTCTTTGCAGCATCCTGTTCTGAAAGTCAATGCTGTGAATGGACTTCAGAGATCTGTGCAAAGGAATACAAAAGGAGTGGGTCTTTTGGGTTTCAGAGATGTCCTCCCTTTCCATAGAGTTTTAGTCATAGAATCAGAAGAGGTCCATCTACATGCAGGCCATCTCCTTGAAAAATTCAATCAAATTTGTTAGACATGACCTCCCTCTGACAAAGCCATGCTAACTATGCCTGATCAAACCTTACTTTTCCAAGTGGAGATTAATTCTCTCCTTTAGAATTTTCTCCAATAGTTTCCTTACAACTGATGTGAGACTCACTGGTCTGTACTTCCCTGGTCTATCTCTACCACCTCTCTTAAAAGCGGAACCACACCTCCCCTGTGTCCAGAAAGGAATTAAAATATTTGGTCAGAGCCTGTGTAATTTGCTCCCTCATGTCTCACAGCAGTCTGGGATATAATGCATCTTGGGAATTTATCCAATTTTAAGCACATCAAAATCTCTGATACTTCCTCATTCCCTATGTCTTCCTGCTCATGAACCTCACAGTCCCTCTTGAATTTTGCACCTCCATCCTTCCTCTCCCAAGTGAAGACAGGTGCAAAGTACTAGTTTAACACACTTCCAATGTACCTTGTGTTTAGTTATGTTCAAAAGGCCTGTTAATGTTCACATTTGGGGAAAATTCATACGTCACAGGTTGAGCCTGATGGTTACTCACAAAGCTGGAACTTTGTCACGTCACATCAAAGCCAATTGCACATTAACTTCACAAAAAAACAATCTCTGCTAGGCCTCAAAAGGGAGAAGCAGTCACTGACCATATGCCAAGGAGGCACATTGAATGATCTCAATTCTACAAGCTTCATTATCATTTTCTTCAACTGTGTGAAAGAGTAAAGATACCCACTCCATCATTGCTGGGCTGTGACATTTGCTGAAACAGGACACGTACTCAGAAGGACTGGATGCCAATCCCATCCCCTGTGGCTATCAAGGCCATGACAGCTGCTCTGAATTTTTATGCCCACAACTCAATTCAAGAAGCAAGTGGGATCGTGTGTGGCATCTCTCAATCCTCAGTCACCATTGCATCCAAATTGATACTGACACCACTTTCATCAGAGATTGCCTCTTCATTTCCTTCCCCAGTAAAGATATCCGTGAAGCAGTGATAGTACTGCATTTTTTACCCTCATGGGTTTCCACCAAGTGCAGGACACTATTGAGTGTGTACATACTGATTTGGTTATCATCAGCTTGCAAAGTCTATGAACAAAATAAAATTTCATCTATGCAGGTTCCGACTATAGAATCATAGAATCCCCACAGTATGGAAGGAGGTGACTGGCCCATCGAGTCCACACTAACCCTCTGAAATGGATCCCACCCCCTACCGTATCCCTGTAACCCTGCATTTCCCATGGCTAATCCACCTAACCTGCATATCCCTGGACACTATGGGTGATTTAGTATGGTCAATCCACTGAACCTGCACATTTTTGGACTGTGGGTGGAAACCGAAGCACCCAGAGGAAACCCACACAGACACAGGGATAATGTGCAAACTCCACACAGATGGTTGCCGGAGAGTGGAATTGGTCCCTGGGACTGTGAGGCAGTAGTGCTAACACTGAACCACTGTGCTGCCCTGATAGGGAATCATTGATGCCTAATTCTGGAGTCTGCACCAGATATCATGGGAGCTGCCATGATTCTTGTATATGAGAGAACGCACAGCTTCCCACCTCCTTCCAAGGGCTTTGACCCATACTGGGGTGGCTGCCGGGATATAAGGGACACCCCTGCAAACCTGGCTCATCATTTCTTTAAACAAGCCTCACATTGATACAGAATGAAAAAATAGTAATATTCATTCTTCAATATCCATTCTATTGTGGAATGGAACAAAGACCTCTTGAAGAAGATGTTTTGAGTCCTGGTCCACTCAAGTAGGAGCCATAGCCGAGAGAAAGGGTGTGCCACAACATTGTGGCAGTTTGTGCCCTTCACAACTGGATCCAACAAATTGTAGATGTTCTGGATGCAGATGAAATTGGGAATTCACAACGATCTTCTGAGGATGAATTTGAGGGTGAGAATCAGAACGTTAACCAGGAAGACCTTCAAGAAAGTATGACAGAATAGTGCATCACAGAGACTGAAAGGTCAAAGACAACCTTATAGCCACCCACTTCCATGATGACCAACGTGAATTTGAACTTTGTTTATGATTCTACTGTTAATCTGGCAAGTAGACTCTGTTTAGTGCAAAAAGATATGTGGGACGTGTTACTTTTGCCGGTCTTAAGCTTTTGCCTTGTTGAAAACATGTCTTATTATCCATGTGTTTGTATGCATGCTATCTTCAGGCTTTAAAGCAAATCAACAATACACAGTCTGACATGACCATTAGTGACAGTGCACTAATATCGTATGGCACTAACGTTGGGTACCTGTTAAGGCAGCTATCAGAAAATCACATCCAAGTGATATGTATTCAGTTGGTTCCTGTCTGTTACTCCTCCACTTCCATTTGAGTGCACAATGGCACCAGCCTATCTCCCTGAGATGAAGGGACCCTTGGCTAGCCTCCTGGCCCTGTTCTCACCTTGTATGAGTACCCGTGGTTAAAGTGATACAGCAAAAGTTGCCTGCATATCTGAGTGTCCTGCTAGCCTGCAGTTTCCACGGCAGGCATACGGGGGCCCGACCTAACACTGCACTGAGGAAGTTGATGGGTTCTCCTGGTCTTCTATCCAGCTTACCACATGCTTGGAAAACATGCTTGACATTCCTGTGCCTCTCGCTGACGTTTGAGCCTAAGGTTGAGCATATGCCTGGTGTCTGGCATTCCTTGGAGTGCCAGAAATCTCGGGTGTTACTTCCTCCATAGGATTGTGTTCCAGAATCTTTTCTAGAAAGAGACTTGGCTGAAATGAGAGTATCTGAGCTGCTGGGATGTGCAGATAAAAACTTTGCTGGTGCATCCTCAGAGGGTTCAGTAGCTTCAGATGTAGAATTGATGGTCTCCAGTATTGGTTTCTTTCCAAAGGTTCACTGGGTGTTGCTAATGCCTGCATAAGAAAAGAGAGGAAATGAGTTGAAGATGATGTGGAGGTTCTGGTGTTGGACTGGGGTGGACAAGGTCAAAAATCACACAATACCAGGTTATAGCCCAACAGGTTTATTTGAAGGCACAAGCTTTCAGAGTCTCGCTCCTCCTTCAGGTGTCAGTGAGAGAGGTAGCAACAGACACAGAATTTATAAGCAAAAGATCAAAGGGTCATAAAACTGATGCGAATGTATTGAACAAACCTAAGATGGCTGTTAAATCTATAATCAGTTAGAAATGAAAAATGTGCAAATCCCAGAATTTCTTTCAAGTCACTGCCCAAAGATATCTCAAAAGTTTTATCAGCATACCAAAGGTGGCATCTCAGGTCAAACAATGCATTTTAGGCATGAGGTCTTGTTTAGAATCTGGCTGTGTATTAACTTGAAGTCAACTGGTTTTATTTCTAAAGTAGGAATTTATAAAATGCCACATTGACAGTTACAAATCTGCAAAGGCGAATTCACCCCATAGATTTATATGTGTGTGCGTGTGTCTGTGTGTGCGCGCTTGATAGAGAGTGTATAAGTGGGCGTGTGCATGTGAGTGTGAGTATGTGTGTGTGTGACAGAGTATGTATGAGAGACGGTCTGCGTGAGTGTGTGAGTATGTGTGTGTGAATGTGTTTGTGTGAGTGTGTATGTATGTATATGTGTATGTGTGAGTGTGTGTGATAGGGTATTTGTTCCGTTTGTTGCACAACAATAGCCAGAAAGGGATGTTCCCTCCCAGTGGGGGAACACTTCAGCAATCAAGGACATTCGGCCTCGGATCTTCAGGTAAATGTCTCCAAGGTGGACTTCAGAATCCACAACAACGCAGAGTCGCTGAGCCGAGGTCGTGTACCCATGAGAATGACCTCAATCGGGATCTTAGGTTCATGTCGCACTACAGGTGACCCCACCACACTATACACTCTCACATACAGACACACGCACACACGCTCTTTCTCTAAAGCGTGCGTACACACACACACACACTGTCTTTCTCCCTCACATGCACACACACACATGCTGTCTCTCTCTCACACACACACACATACACAGACACACACACTCTCTCTCGTGCACACATACACACAGACACGCTCTCTCTCTCTCCTTCACACACACACACACACGCACACACCATAAATCTATGGGGTGAATTTGTCTTTGCAGATTTGTAATTGCAGATTATTTCTTTTTTGTTCAAAATACACACAATTTGTAGACAGTTAATTTGGTATTTTACATATTCCTACCTTGGAAATAAAACAGTCTGACTCCAAGTTAGTATACAACCAGATTCTAAACAAGACCTCACACCTAAAATGCATTGTCTGACCTGAGATGTCACCTCTGGTATCTTGATAAAACCTTTAGTTATCTCAGGGCAGTGACTTGAATGAAATTCTGGGATTTGCATATTAATCCTTGCTAACTGATTAAAGATTTAACAGCCATCTTAGGTTTGTTCAATACATTCACATCAGTTCTATGACCCTTTGATCTTTTGCTTTTTAATTCTGTGTCTGATGCCACCTCTCTCACTGACATCTAAAAAAGGTGTGAAACTCCAAAAGCTTGTGTCTTCAAACAAACAAGTTGAAGATGGATAGAGCTTGGTGGAGGTTAAGAATCAGTTAGTGCTGGTGGTAAAGGGAGAGCAGTGTAGACAAGAACATTAGTGAACTGGGTTGGTCGTGCTTTGCTATCTGCTTGTTCCGCATCCCACCACCCCACCCCCCACCCCACCACCCCCAACCTTGTGCAGCTATTTTCTCCTCTGGCCAAATCCTTGCAGGGAATGAGCAGTCTGATGTGTGTAATCCCTCTCATCAGTCTTAGACCTTTTGGTCTGGTTGTAGGCCAGATTTTCCTGCAATGGGATATTGGATGTGACCAAACCAGATGCAAGAGCAACTAATGAGTTCTGAGCAAGAGAGGTGGTAAGGTATCCTCAGTGAGGAGGAAACGCAGAGAGCAAGAAGGGTTAATAGCCTGGGAGGATGAGGTGGGGGAGAGTCTTTGTGTTGACAAGATAAATATAATCCAGAGAGTTGCAGTCCTTGAGGCTTGCTGAGATTTGTGTGCAGTGGCAGAGTTAGACTGAGTGCTGGTCTTTAAGTGGGTTAAGAAAAGGGTTTGGAAAGATCCCCTAGTATATACAAGCCTTCTGTGGAACTAACTTCTCCTCTTCTTTCTCTGCAGCCTCTGCTTGTAACCTCAGCTAAGTCGCAGACACCATAGCTGCTGTTCCCAAATCTCATGCATCACCAGATCCTCTGGCCTTCCTGAATGCATGCAGCAGCTCAACACAAAACGTTGAAAAAACAAGCATCACACATTGATGAACTTTGACACCAAGAAAGGAAGGCAAAAGCCCCTCAATTGCAAGTTGGATGTCTAGCCATTTAAATAACAGTGAGCAGTGGCAGGTGAGTAGAGTTAGTTCATGTTGTTGAATGCATATTTAGCTAAGAAGGAGGAGTTCACTGGCCATACACGTCTAAAACCTGTATGAAATTATCTACAATGACTGATTAATGTTACACTCCTTACACTGCCAGTGCACACACTACAAACCCATACTAGAGCCTTGTCCATCTTATGACATCATCCAGGGTGCTCCACAAGTGATTAATGGCACATCCCATGCCATTTTATGGCTTCAGCACTTGGGCACTACCAACACTGTGGAGCCCAAAATTATGGCCACAAAATCATTTTAGTGCTAGACAATCCAGCTCAACACCCATCAGCCCACCCTTTTCCTTCAAACAAGAATATTATAATTATTTTCTACGCTACATAGTGATTCTAGCAACTACTTTATGTGCCACCTCGGACCAGACTAATCCCACAGCAACACAGGTATATAACAATTCCCTCCACTGCATCACTGCTATTGATGGGTTTTTTTTGCCTTTTTCAAAGTGGCTGTGCCTTATGGCTGCTTTTTTATTCTTCATTCATTAACAGGATGAGGGCGTCACTAACCAGGCAGCATTTATTGCCCATCCCTAATTGCCCAGAAGGCAGTTCAGAGTCAACCACATTGCTGTGGGTCTGGAGTCAGATGTAGGTCAGACCTGGTAAGGATGGCAGTTTCCTTCCCTAAAAGACATTAGTGAACCAGATGGGGTTTTCCAACAATTGACAATGGATCCTTGATCATCATTAGATTCTTAATTCTAGATATTTTATCAAATTCACATGCCACCATCTGCCATGGTGGGATTTGAACCCAGGTCCCCAGAACATTATCTGGGTCTCTGGATTAACAGCCCAGCCATAATACCACTAGGCCATCACCTCCCTACAAGCATAAGAATCATCTTATTCAAAAAAGCTCTTCCAAATCCAGGCAAGCTAGTTTTTTTAATATAGAATTACAAAAGGGCGATAGTTAAAATCAAACAAAATGATAATGACTTCTAACAGGGCCAGACATACTAGATGCAGGGGAATGCTTTTTTTTCCCTATTTAGAGAGTCTAGAACCCGAAGTCATAGTCTCTGGATACGAGGTAATCCACTTACGACAATGATGAGGAAACATTTCTTCACTCAGAGGATGATCGACCTGTGGAACTCACTACTATGGAAGGCTGTGGAGGTCAGGTCACTGAGTATATCCAAGAAAGAGATTGATAAATTTTATCAAGCGAAGATATTAAAGGCCCACACTACCAACTTGTCTATATTGTTTTGAAGTTCTAGACTGTCCTTACAGTTTACAATGCTTCTAAGTTATGTATCAGCCAAAAGCTTTGAAATTGTCTCCTGTTCACCAAGATCTAAATTATCAATTTATGTCATGAAAAAATCGGGACCCAATAATGACTTCCCACCTCTATCCATCCTTTCTCTCAGATACTGGCAGACTAACATAACTGTGATATACTTTAGGAGAGCCTTATAATTTGATCTCACTCAAAGCCCATCCACATGCCAAATGGAGTCTCATAGGTCTGGTATTAAGCTAGACATGCTGATCACAGTTTCATTCTGGCTTGAAATTACATAGAGATTTAAAATGTAGTCAATTATAAAACTGGGTACTCTTAATACTATCCTAGGAATTTGGATAATAATCTATCCACTGTCCAGCACAGATGTTTTTGCATTGTCTACAAGTCTTAACACCTTGCATCTTCTTCCCAGCAAAATAACCTGGGTCCCTTTAATCATTAACAATCAATCCACTCAGGTTTGCTGTCAGCAAAATTCAGAATAGGACACATTCCCTTCATTCTGCCATTGTACCCTAAACGCAGCCCCAAAACAAAAGCAAAGAACAATACAGCACAGTAACAGGCCCTCTTGTCCCCCAAGCCTGGGCCAACACATTTTGCCCTTCCACAATAAAACAATTTTCACTTTCAGGATCCATGTCCCTCTATTCGCTTCCTCATCAAGTATTTGTCGAAGTGCTTCTGGAATGCTGCTATTGCGTCTGCCTCCACCACATCCTCTGGCAACATTTTCCAGTAACTCACCACCCTTTGTGTGTAAAACTTGCCTCGCACATCTCTTTTAAACATCCTCCCCGCACCTTGAACCTGTGTTCCCTCGTAATTGATCCCTCCACCCTGGGAAAAAGCCCCAAACTTCCCACTCTATCCATGCCATTCACAATCTTATAAACTTCTGTCAGGTCGCCCCTCACCTCTTGCATTCCAGTGAAAACAAAACCAGTCTATCCAACCTTCCTTCACAGCTAAAACATTTTTTTCTAAAACATTGCTATTATAATAATCTCTTAAAATTATGTTTTCATATAGACTAATGTAGCTTGTGGCTTATTGTTCATATTTCTTTTGTTAGTGCCCCCTTCACCTAACCCATGTCACCATTATATTAGTACCCAAAAGAAAATTACTGGATGAAGTACTTTATGACATTTGATCTGTGTACGTCTTTGTATTGCAAATCTTAACATATTTTCATAGTCTGGCTGGCTCTGGAGAAAGCACAATAGTTCCTTTAACAATTTGTGCTAGCTATCATAATTACTCATTCACTTTATCAAATCAAATACATAGTAAGAGCAAATTACTGCAGATGCTTGAATCTGCACTGAAAACAAAAAGTGCTGAAATCACAAGGGTCCATGGAGAGAAAGCAAGCTAACGTTTTGAGTCTAAATGATTCTTTGTCAGAGCTCTGGTGATCTCAGCATCTTTTGTTTTCAAATCAAATACATATCCTAACATTATAATCCTCAATGCACTCTGCAGTTTGTAAATTGCTATTTGAGTCCTTTGTCAATGCATTTATCAATATTAAGTACAAATGCACCTTGATGCTTCAAGGAAATTGGAGAATATATCGAACACTTGAGATCTTGTTTAAAACAGAGTTGTTGCTGTAATGATATTTCTAATGAATTTTTACATCAGGTCTGGTTTTGTGTTATCTGCTATATTCAAAAATGCCGAATATTCACCTTATTCATCATTAAATTTGATTCTTCAATGGGTAAATAAAGGCAGATGCTGAAGCAATGTTATCTTTTTAAATATCATGGTTTCAAGTGGTTTCAAATTATTGAAAACTACTTTAGGGGACTTGAGTTTGAATCTTAGATTAATATTCCAATGCTGTTCTGCCAGTATGGATGGTGTTCATTTTAATACCTCTATACTTAAACTGCAGTTGTAATTATTGAATTCTTGCACCGTATCATTTCAGCATCAAGAGTAAATCAAATGTCTAAGTTAGTAGTGAGTATTAACTTGAAATAACTTATAGCAAAAAAAAACACTTGCAATAAGAAAATAATCTTCAGGGCTACATTTGAGTAAAATTAAATAACCAATCAACTTCAGGACAGGCTGGGTTTAAATTAAATTAAATATAACACCTTTTTGCACAGATGTAACTCAAACTACATAGAAAATCTACTCTAAAAGCAGTATAAAGCTATGTGAAAATAGTTTTCTACTCTGGGGTAAGATTGGAACAGCACAATATAAAATTTCAATTGCTGGGATGATTAACACAGAAATAAAATGCAAACCAGCACTCAGATCTTCCTGAAATTCAGTTTGAAGAAGGATTAAATCAACTCTGAGCTGATTGAAGTGGCATTGCTTTGAGGAATAGCTAATAAAAGGTATATATTTGCCTTACTTCAATGAATACAACTTGTCCTGTTCAGTTACACAATATTTGAAGTAATAATAATCTAAATTTTTCATACTATATATCAAGATTTTAAACGTACATGCCCATTTCATACATTTTAGTCATTATCCTGTGGGATACTGCTATACAAGCACTTAACATATTTATCTGAAATTCTTCTCATTACTATTTTAACAACTACCTTTACCTGTTGAAGAGTGATCGCCCTCTCAGCTTAAAATGTTCGGGAAGTAATTTCAGTTGTTAAGCATTTGGCAGGTGGTTTGAGCAAGGTAAATTCCACACTGGAATGAACATTTTGTCCATGGATACCTCTACTTATGTTCTATCATTATTTCTCCCAATATTCAGTGTTAGAGGTAACTAAAATACTAAAATTAGCGAGACAAAAGTTTCAAAAACTCTGATGCAAATAATAAGATATCCAAGACAGGGCTAGGTGGAAGGTAATAGATCATTCATGGAATGAGAATATAAAAGTTAAGCTGAGAATAAAATATGATCCCTAGAAATAGCTGGAAGTAGAACTAAGTTAAAGTAATGAGTTTATGTTTGTTCACTGTTTTCAGATGTTAACAGTTATTCTATTGTTCTAGAGGCCAGTGACTGTGTAACTGACAATTGGTCTCATCTGTGTCTTCAACATTTACATGCCTTCCTGGCTTAGATGGTAGTAGGCATTTTGTATGGGTTGGAAAGACAGTGCACTCATTTGTCTTTGCTGTAGATAACCAGCGTCTGACGACTGGAAAAGCTCATTACCTACAAATGGACTGTTGGCTAGAGTGTTCACTGGGACTCAGGCCAACAGCAGCAGTGGCAGGAAGTGAGTGCATTAACCACAACACCATGGGGACACTCAAAGAGAAACAGATACCCTCAGTGTTAATAATCCAATTCATTTGTTACCTATCACTTTATTTGTATTCCAGTTTACATTGCATTGACCTGAGGGAGAAGAGTTCAATTAATATTTGATTTTCAACTAATGTGTACTTACTTAACTTGACAGCACCATGTAGATGGTAATATCGCCAAATGTGGTGACATAATACACAATGGGATACATCAAATTGACTTATTTCTCACAGTTCAGCTGTCTTCAGTATAAAATCCTTCCTGCGGAATGATGTGAGAATTTTGATTCTGACTTAATACAAGATCCCGTGCCTTGCATACTTGCTACATGTTGCACTTTTCTTAGGTTGATCTATCAATTATGATTGCCGATTATTCACTTTTATGAATATAATAGCTGGTTAGGCTTTTAAGGCAAGGAATAGGGATAGAATCGTATAGTGGTGTGCATGATGTGGGCTGTGGTGAAATTTGTGGTAGAATCATATGAGAAGTCTGAAAAGGACCAATCTCGACATTGGGAGGATCCCACTGCCTCTTTTATGCTTTTGCCAACCAGTGAGCAGAGTGAATCATGAAGAAACATTGAGTTACCAACTAAGGAGGAATTATTGCTTGTTAAACACCTTATTAAGATCCCAATTCACCTCATTAATTCTGATGAAAGGTCCCTGGACTCAAAATGTTAACTCTGTTTCTCCCCCTCCACAGATGCTGCCAGACCTGCTGGGGTTCCTGCAGCACTCTCAGTTTTTGTTTTAGATTTCCAACGCCCACAGTTTTTTAATTTGTTTTAGTCACCTTATTAATATTTGGCTTTCTATCTTACCAAACGCATCAAAAAGCTAGACTTTGAGAAACCTCATCATGGGAAGATTTTGGAAACATTTGGTGGTGACTGGGGGACTGCAGTACTAAGGAGGAGGGGAGATGAAACTGTGAAGGGGCCAACAATATCTGCAAGTGGGTCATAGGGGGCAGAAAGGGGCCATACCCTCTGGCTTCAGGCTGGGGGTGACAGTGCATGACCGCACCTGGCACAGTCACCTCACATGCCAGGGGCTGGAGGGGAAAGGTGTGGATATGCTGAATTGAGACCAGATTGGGACTTGGGAGATTATCCATCCACATCCCGAGCACTTGTCTTGGATATCTTACTGTCAAGGTTTTTTTAAATCAGAGTTTTCTAAACTTTCATGTCTTTTTTTATTCATTCATGGGATATGGTTATTGATGGCTGGGGCAGCATTTACTACCCTTCCCTAATTTCCCTAGAGGTGGTGGTGGTGAGTTACCTTCTCAAGCCTTTGCAAACTGTATGGGGTAAGTACACACACAGCTTTTAGGAAGGACATTCAGGCTTTTGACTCAACAATGGTGAAGGAATGACAATATATTTCCAAGTCAGAATGGTGTGTGGCATGGAGAGAAACTTTCAGGTGATGGTGCTCCCATGTATCTGCTGCCTTGTCCTTCTAGATTGTGGAGGTCACAGGTTTGGAAGGTGCTCTGAGAGGAGACTTGGTGAGTTGCTGCAGTGCATTTTGTAGATGGTGCACTGTTACCACCACTGTGCATCAATGGTGGAGATGGTAAATGTAGAAGGTGGTGAATGGAATGCCAATCAAGTGGACTGCTTTGTCCTGCATGGTGTCAAGCTGCTTGAGTGTTATTAGAGCTGCACTTATTCAGGCAAGTGGAAAATATTCCATACGTGTGCCTTGTAGGTGGCGGACAGGTAATGAGGAGACAGGAGGTGAGAAACCTCCTGTAGAATTCTTAGCCTCTGATCCAATCTTGTAGCCATATTATTTATATGGTGAGTCCAGTTCAGTTTCTGGTCAATGGTAACCACAGGATGTTGATCAGGTAATGCCATTGAACATTAATTCTCTCTTGTTGGAGGTGGTCATTGCCTGGCACTTGGAGGGTGCAAATGTTACTTGCCACTTGTCAGCCCAAGCCTGGACATTATCCAGATCTTGCTGCATATAAACATGGACTGTTTCAGTGTCTGAAGAGTTGTGAATGGCACTGAACATTATGCAATCATCAGAAAACATCCCCTCTTCTGACATTATACTCAAGGGAAGGTCATTAATGATACAACTGAGGATGGTTGAGCCGAGGATACTACTCTGAGGAACTCTTGTAGTGATATCTTGAGACAATTGATCTCCAACAAGCAGGACAATCTTTTGTACTCAAGCTGACTCCAATCAGTGGACTGATTAACTGCCAGTTCTTATTGACTCCAGTTTTCCTAGAGCTCCTTTCATGCCATACTCACTCAAACATGGTCAAGACATCAAAGGTGGTCACTTTCACCTCGACTCTGGAGTTCCGATCTTTTGTTCATGTTTGGACAAAGGCTAGAACTAGGTGGCAGCTAAAAGCCTCAAAATGAGCATCAATGAGCAAGTTATTCTTTTGCAAGTGCCATTTGATAGGACTGTCAAAGACCCCTACCATCATTTTGCTGTTCAGGGACAAATTGAACTTGTCTTGCTTTTTATGCACAGGACGTTCCTGGGCAATTTTCCACATTGTTGAGTGGATGCTAGTGTTGTAGCATTGGTATTAAATCACTACCTGCTTTCTTAGCTCCAATTTGTGCGTGGACTGAGAAAGAATAGAGGCATTTAGGAAGTTAGCCTCCATTTGCAATTTTTTTTAATATTAAAAGGTCTACACACCATTTAATTTTTTTTATTATTTCTCGAGAGACTTTGAGTGATCGCTTCAGGCTGTGGGCAGATTCATTAAGCTGGGTAACGACATTTCTACAGAATCCCACATTGATACAGAGACAAAATCAGCAATGCTGGTCCAGCTTTCAGCAAACACTCATTGAGTGTTTCTGGGGAGGAAAAGACACTAGCTTACAGATTAAGGTAAAAATATACAGAGTTGGCATTCCAAAGACACTTCTTTAAAAGTATGCTTGCCACATGAAGAAATTCAATCACTTTCACCATGATATTTCAAGAAAAGGTCAGCTGGCAAGACAAGATCCCTGACACCAAGCAGATTGTAAAGGCACAGCTACAATGATCAGTTCATGTAGTGTGAACATCTGATGAATGAATCCCAAAGAATCTCTCTGATAATGTGTTGACAGCTGGCAAGCAATTTAATAGTGAAAAGAAAATGAGATGGAAAAAATTGCTTGGAAACAATATTGAAACTGCACACAATCCATTAGTGAGAACAAATTACTGAAAGTAAGAAAGCTAGCTAAAAACCATCAATGAAAGCACATCTTATTATTAGGTTCTGAAAAAGTGCAATCAGCAGACAAGGAGCGTAATGGCCCACAAGTTGGCTGCAAGCAAAAAACTGAGAGCAGTGTTAAAGGTAGTTAATAGGCTGGAAACTCATGGAAATAGCATTCTACCTTGATCCATGCCTGAATGACTGTTCTTTAGTATTTGCAGAAATAAATTGGAAATGTAAAATACAACTTTAAATTTGTGAATGGCAAATGGATTTCAATTTAGAAAGGTGTACGGCAATATGTTTTGCTAAGATAGTACATTTTGTCCATACCCTCATGATTGAAAACCTCATACAAATTTCCTTGTAATCGTCTCTTCACAAGGAAATCAACCTCACCTTAGAACCATTCTCATGACTACACCGTCTTTAAAGCCTTCACATCATATAAGATGTGATACTCCAGTTGAGATTGAAATAATGGTTTACTAACATGCGTCAGAACTTCTTTGCTTTTTTACTGAGTGTCCATATTTACAATCCCATATGCCATCTTCAGCATTTTCTCAACTTACACTGCCACATTCAAGCATTTGAGCGCATATACCCCCAGATCTCTCTGTTCCTGCAACCCCTTTAAAATTGTATTTGTTATTTTATATTGCTTCTCCTCATTTTTCCTATTAAACACATCACTTTACATCTTTCGGCATTAAATTTTATCTGTCACTTTCACAACCATTCCCCAGCCTGTCAGCCTTCTTAAAGGATCTTCAATCCTTCTCATAGCTCACACTACCACCAGGTTTTCTGTCATTCACAAATTTTGAAATGTTGTCCTGTACCTAAAGTCTAGACTGTTATTATGCTCAAAGTAAGGCAGGAATCCTAACACCAGTCTCTGGAAATCTCCACTATTTTGCTCTAGGACCATCACTTTCCAGTTTCCATCATTCAAACAATTTTGTTTTGTTGCTGCTACTTGTCCTTTCAATCCATGGGCCTTAACTTGCTGCCAAGCCTGTAATGTGGCACATTATCAAACACTTTTTGGAAGTCCATATATGTTACATCAACCCCATCTATTACCTTATCAAAAAACTCAAGCAAACAAGTTAAATATAATTTGCCCCCAACACATCCTAACCCTAGCAAATTATTTCAAGGGTGTTGGGAATATAAGAGCAGGGAAGTCTTACTGCAACTGTACAAGGTGCTGGTGAGACCACATCTGGAGTATTGTGAGCAGTTTTGGTCCCCTTATTTAAGAAAAGACATAATATCATTGGAGGCAGTTAAGAGATGGTTCACTAGGATGCTCCATGCTATGGAAGGAATGTTTTATGAGCAAAGATTAAACAGATTTGGACAGGTTCGGACTCTACCCAGTGGAATTTAGAAGAATGAGAGGTGATATCAATGAAATATGTAGGATTCTTAAGAGGCTTGACAAGGTAAATGCAGAGAGGGCACTTCCCCTGATGGGAAAGTCTAGGACCAAAGAGTATAGTCTCAGAATAAAGGGATGCCGATTTAAGACTGAGATGAAGAGGAATTTCTTCTCTCAGATAGTTGTGAGTTTTTGTAACTCCTTGCCACAGAGAGCTATGCAACACAGTCCTTTTGTGCATGTAAGGCTAAAATATATTTTTGATCAAAAGGGTAATCAAGGGTTACAGACAGAATACAGGAAGGTGGTCATGAGGAACATCAGATCAGTCATGATCCTATTGAGTGGCAGAGCAGGCTCAAGGTGCTGAATGACCTACTCCTGTTCCTATTCCTTATGGTCTTACAGCCATTCTGGCTTTCTTTAATTAGCCTGCATTTGACTACAAGTAACTGTTAATTTAGTCCTGGATAATTTATTCTAAAAGCTTTCTCACCACAAATGCTAAAGTGAGAGGCCTGGGATTTTCTGGGATTATCCTCACACACTTCTATGAACCGGGGTGTAATGTGTGAAATTATCCACTCCTTGGGCACTACCCCTGTTTCCAAGGATGATTGAAGAACTAAGATCCATGCCTCTGTAATTTCTGTCCTTACTTCCTCAATGTCCTTGGATCCATCTCATCCAGTCCCAGTAATTTGTCTGAATCTGGAGAATGAGGTGGACCAAGTGGATCAAGCTTCAGTAGGGGAACAATCATGGGACAATGATAATAGCATAATAAACTTCTGATTATCTATGGGAAAGGACAGGAGCAGTATAAACATAATTAATTGGAAGAAGATGGCTATGGTCCAGATAAATTTGAATGACAGATTTTTGGGTAAAGTCAGCTTATCTGCTACCTCCTCTTTATCTTAAAGCTTTACTGCATTTAGCATCTCAACAAACTACTTTTTCTTTGTACTTTGGCCAAAGTTTTCTTCCTTAAGAAAGAAAGACACAAAGTATTCATTTAGTACCTCGGTCATGCCACTATCTCCGCACGTAAATCTACTTCTAGGTGGATAATCAGCCTCCCTATTCCTTTTATCACTCTTTTAATCTTTATATGACAATATAATACTTTAAAGGCCCCTTTTATGTTCACTACTGGTCTCTTCTGATATGCTTTGCTTCCCTTATTTTATTTTCCACAATTCCCCCATCAACCTTCTATATTGAGGCTAGTTGTCAGTTGTGTTATTCACTTGTCATCATCATGTTATCCTTCTTCTGATTTGTCTAGTAGTTCTGGGTTTGTTTATCCTATCTTTCCCCAATGAGTGAATGAACCTTGACTGTATCTAAACTATCTCTGCCTCTGTCTCTACAGATTTACTCAAAAATCTGTAATTCAAATTTATCTGGACCATAGCCATCTTCCCTCAATTAATTATGTTTACTCTATAGCGCTCCTGCCCTTTCCCAGAGCTAATCAAAAGTTTATTATGCTATGATCATTGTCCCATAATTGTTACCCTACTGATGCTTGATCCACTTGGTCAACTTCAATCTCCAGATCCAGATGCAGTAAGCAAACTTCTTCATTAGGCTAGAAACATTCTGATGTCGAAAACTCTTTTAACGCACTCTGGAATGAATTGGTGGTCACTTTCCAAGATCCTATAGATTCTGGAACAGTTCCTACAGATTGGAGGGTAGCTAATGTAACCCCACTATTTAAAAAGGGAGGTAGAGAGAAAGTCAGGAATTATGGAATAGTCAGCCTGATGTCAGGAGTGGGAAAAGTGCTAGAGACCATTATAAAAGATTTAATAGCAGAGCATTTGGTAAACAACAGCAGAATCGGAGATTCAATATGGATTTATGAAAGGAAAATCATGCTTGACATATCTACTGAAATTCTTTGAGGGTGTAGCTAATAGAATTGGTGAGGGGGAGACAATGGATGTGGTTTTACTAGGTCTTTCAGAAGACTTTCGACAGAGTCCCACATAAGAGATTGAGTGTAGTGTATGAGATGGATAGAAAACTGGTTGACAGACAGGAAATGAGGTATTGGTTTTTTTCCAGATGGTGGGCAGTGACTAGTGAGGCACTGCAGGATCAGTGCTTGGCTCTAGCTATTCACAATATATATTAATGATTTGGATGAGGAAGCTGAATTTAATATCTCCAAATTTGCATTTGACAAAAAGCTGGGTGGGTGAGTGAGCTGTGAGAAGGATGCAGAGAAGCTTCAGTGTGAATTGGATAAATTGAGTAAATGGGCAAATACATGGCAAATGCAGTATAACTTGGATAAATGTGACATTATCCACTTCAGTAGCAAAATTAGGAAGGCAGATTATTATTGAGAGCAGGGAATGTACAATGAGATCTCGGTGTCCTCATACACCAGTCACTGAAAATAAGCTTGCAGCTACAGCAGTCAAATGATATGTTGGCCTTCAGAGTGAGAAGATTTGAGTAGAAGGAGCAGGAATGTCTTACTGTAATTGTACAGGGCATTGATGAGACTGCACTAGCATAATGTGTGCAGTTTTGGCTTCGTTATCTGAGGATCTTTGCTATAGAGGGAATGCAGTGAGTGTTCCTGGGATGGCAGGACTGACATGATTGAATCAGTTGAGATCATAATTACTGGAGTTTAGAAGAAAGAGGGTGGATCTTTTAGAAACCTATAAAATTCTAACAGTACTGGTCAGGAGGGATATTCCTGATGGCAGAAGAGTCCAGAACCAGGGGTTGTAACCCTGATGACAGGATATGGGATAAAACATTTAGGACTGAGATGAGGAGAAATTTCTTCACCAGAGATTGGCACATTGTGGACTTTGCTACCACAGAAAGCAGTTGAGAACAAAACATTTTCTGCTTCCTGTTGTGAATTAAAATAGGTCAGTCAGGAGAATGTCGTAGAACATAAGTTTCCTGATTGGGGCTGTTAATCTGGTCCAATCAGGGAACCCTGGCTGATAAATGTGAATAGGAGCTTCAGAGGTTCTGTTCATTCGGGGAGCCGGGTCTGAGGAAACTGGATCAGTCTCAAAGACTTTCCACGTTTAAATAAAGGCTAACTTGGTGCCAGGATACTGGCCTTTTTGGAGATATTTCAGTTGCAAGAAGAAACTGGATATAGCACTTGAGCTGATGGGATCAGCTAAGGGAAAAGCAGGAATAGGCTATTGACTTGGATGATCAGCCATGACCCAATGAATGACAGAACAGGCTTGATGGGCTGAATGTCCTCCTCCTGCTCCTATTTTCTATGTTTGTAGAGTCTCTTTTCCTTTCTGCCCTTTATACTCATACTATTCCAAACTATATTAGGGCAGTTAAAGTCTCACGTTATAACTATTTGATAATTCCTATACTTAAATTCCTATGCATTTTTCCTTCTATATCGTTTTCCATGCTCAAACTCATGGATGAGCTGCAGTGATGTCAGATTAACTCTGAAATGTAGAGTTTGAGCTGCTGCAGCAGACAACAATTCCTGCAGATAGGCTTGTGCAGGACATGGAACATATCCTGAAGATTCCAGAAGGAAAAGAATGCACATTCCACCAGTCCAAGCTACCTCTATTTATTCAATAAACTCATTTCACAGAAATTATCAAGCTATGAAACTACCTATTGCTTTTATTTCCTAATCAACAACCAATGTTCCTGAGGTGCTACTCAGTTACATACTTATTGCCTTCAATATGGTTGATGTGCTTCAAACTATTTATCTAGAGTGTACACTTTTACCACTGGAAGATAACAAACTCCGAAATCTGGAGAAAGGGAGACTGAGCCACAATATTCACCAACCATTCAAGTCATGGCCTTCCTGTGGTGTCACAGTTGATTTATTTTCTCACTTTTGCAAACTTGACCTACCTTGGTCTGCTTCCCTCTGCCAACTCTATTTCCAGGTAATAGGATTAGGCCCCAAGCCTGACCTTCAATTTATCCTCTTCCCTGTTCTTCTTCGGTCTGCTCCTAATTACTGATTCCCTCTCCAGATGTAATCATAAAACACCTCTGGTAGAAGTGTTGTAGTTTATTTAGCTAGCTTTTCTCTCAGGGAATTGGTTACACAAAGACAGAAATACAACATTCATTTAGAAACAGAGCATCTTTTTAAGTAGCTAATTATTTGAGCTGCCTAAAATTTGTAAGTTTCTCTGCTGATAACAGTACGTGTTAATGCATTGCAATTGCTGCCTAGTAACAGTAATATGTGGGTAGGTACCCATTCTCCTAATCAGCAAAGAAACAGCAAAAAAAATGAGGTGGAGGACTATTAGACATAGGATCACCACCTCTAGAACCAGCAGGAACTGCACATTCACATTCAGGTAGGAAAAAGTGGAAAATTGGGATTGGTGCCTAATTCCACCAATCAAATGCCAATTAGTTGATTATGTTGGTTTTGGGGATGTAGACTTTGTGTCATCAGCAAGCAAATTATTTTACCCAACAGCTTTTGACACTATCAGGTAAACGCTTTCAAAATTGGGCAATACAATGTACTGCCAAAGTTACATATAAGATTGTTTCCTTTATCAATAACTGTAACTCTCAAACTATAAGTATCTGTAGTGAATCATTGCTTCTTCAAAGTGCTAAAGATTATTTAGTATTGCTGCATTTAACATTAGAACTCTTGTTACACTAAATGTAAGATAAGGAAAGGCAATGAAATAAAATGTTGATGGTTGTCAAATGGAGCTGTCGCTACTCTCGCACTTACAAAATCAATACACTTCAAAAGAGATGTACAGTTCTACATAATTCATTCAACAACTTCAGAAGCTTAAAGAAAAATTGTCACTCAAACCTAGCTTCTCCTTCCCTCAGGACCTAGGGGAAGTGTATTATAGTAACAGATGGCTTCTTGTCAATAGAAAGAAATTGCTTTCTGGGGAGAATGCCCATGCCTGAAGATAGGCATGTGACTTGTTTACAGCAGCATATATTTTTATGCAATACATAAGATTGTGCTTCCTTTGGACAGAGTTTCTAAACTGATAATTTTCTAAAGCCCTTTCTATTGTTATTGCGATATCTCAGACATTGTCCCATCTCATGGTTAAATTTAACATGTACAAGGATTGAAATCAAATGCATTTAAATGCCAGAGATTGGGAAGAACACAAAGATGGAAATACACATAATGTGAGTCAAATTGGAGGAAAGACAGGCCAGGAGTGGCTCTATACAAAAACATACAGTGAATTTATTCCCTGATTCAATGGGAGTGCAAAAGACTGAATTGTGTGATCAGTCAACATGGAGCTGATGGAAACTGTAGCTGACTTCTAAAACCTTCTGAAATGGTTTAACAAGCCACCCACTTGAAAACCAACAGTAAAAGAGAAAATTACCATAACAATGTCAACCTGACCTGTTGACTGACCTAGGTTTCATACTGGGACAATCACAGCAGATTGGATCTTGTGATGTTTCCTTTTCTGGCAAATGGCTGTCTAAATTAAGACAGCAGTCTCGTAATCTGGCTACTCAACATGCTAACATTGTTTTATGCACATTTATATCAGGCAGTGTTTGACATTACAATCCCTGGATTTGTCCTCTTCAAGTAGCTGCATAGCCCAACCAGTATTAGAAACACAGTACAATCAGGTGGAAGTGAAGCTTTGGACCCTATAATAGACTCTAAGCTTCAAGTAAACATTGTCAAGGAACTCTCTAGGCTGTTGTCCGTCAATCCACTCTCCCCATCATTCTCAAGCAGTGAATCAGCACTCCTCAATGTTAAATATTCCTCAGAAGAATCATTGAGGGAAAGTAAAGAAATTGCACTATGAGTCAACTTCCAAAAGTTGCTTGGTAAAGACTAACCAAGCTGAGTGAGTCCTGAAAAACTCCTGTGAGAATGGATGTACACCAGGTGGAGAGAGAACAAACTAGGCTTAATATGAAGACAGAACATACTTGAGCTTATTATTGATCAGAACCTTTCCCCAATACCACCGTCTACAACAGCGATGATGAGTGACCACTGAACAGATCTGGTGATGAAAAATAAAATTGCCTGAAACTGGGCAGCCATGAGGTAACATGGGCCATCAGTCTAGGCAGAATTGTATATCCATACAATTTGTATCCTCATTCCCTGATATAACTCATATTTTCCAAGACATCACTATCTACAACAAGCTACGCTAGTATGGATAAAACATCGTCATTTACATGACAATGAGGAAACCTGTTCAATATGCCCTGTCCATAAGGAGTAGAACAATTTAGTTCAACTAATTACTGCCAATCAGTTTATTCATAGCCAGCAGCAAAGTGATGGAAGGGAATAGTGCAATCACTAATAGTGCAATCAGGTGAAATTTCCTCAACTATAACCCACTCATTGATGCTCAGTTTTGGTTCTACCACATTCTGTCAACTCCAGATCTCATCACGGTCTTGGTCCAAACATGGGCTGAAGAGTTGACTTCCAGAGATGAGCTGAGACTGATCGCCCTTGAAATCGAGGCAACTTTTGACCAAGAGATGCTTCAAGGAGCCTGAGTAAAATTGAATTGAATGAGAGTCAGGCTGCGGTCATATTGAGCAAAAAAGGAGATGGTTTTAGCTGCTGGAAACCCAATCATCTCAGCCCCAGGACATCCCTGCAGCAGATCCTCTAGTGGTCAAGGTCCAAACATTTTCATCGGCTTCATCAATGACCTTCTGTCCAGTGTAAGGTCAGGTATGTTGAGATGTTCAGTAATTATTGCATAATGTTTAGTGACTTTTTGAACTCCTTAGTAACTGAAGCAGTTGGTGCCCATGTGCAACAAGTTCTTAACAACATTCATGCTTTGGATAATAGGTGGCAAGAAGTACTTACATCACATAAATACCTATAAATTTAAATATTTGTTTTTGAGGAGATGGGTGGTAGTTGCTTCATTCTCCCCACTCCTAGTTGCTCTGAGAAGGTGATGGACTTTCTGCTTGACCTTCAGCTGTTCTTGGTTCTTGATTCTATGATGGTGTATTGTTTGGGATTATTGTACCTCTATTCAGCAATGATAAGGAAACAATGATTTCTATCCTACTACATGTGGCATTTGAACTTAGAGATGACAGTCGAAGTTATAAAGCCTTCAAACTAAGCCTTTCACCTGACTGCAGTACTATATAGTTAGTATACAGAATAGTGACAGTGCATTGAGGTAAAGGAAGACATGGTAAATTAGAGAATCACAGAATGGTTACAGCACAAAAGCTGGCCATTTGACCAGTCAGCTCAGTTCTAAGCAACTCACCTGTAACCAAACAGATTCTGTCTTTGACCCCTCCAGGACAGTCTCTCCCTCTCTCTACCATTGTAATATTCTCCTTGATCAATTCTACTACCTCTCTGCATTTCATTCCTTCCCTATCTTTTCTCAACACACTGTATGCAATGATATTTGTACTCAGTATTGCCTTTTATAAAGCCACTATCACTATAACATTATATTCACATGAGGTTGTCTGATCCTGCAGCTCACTATTTTATCTATCGCACTTTGTGCTTTTACCTGCATGTACTGGTGTGCATATTATGTCGTGAACTGTAAACCTGTCTATCTCTCCCAATTTTTGTCTCTCCTTCTAATGGTAGCTGCTGGTGCACATCCCTTTGCCAAGTTAGTTTAAATCTCCCACAACAAAACTGCTGGAAACCACACGGCAAGGACTTTGGTCTGGCTTAGCCAGCCTTGTGTAGGTCCCAGTTCTCCCAGAATTTCTTCTAATATCCCACAAATCTAAAGCTTTTACACTGGCACCTTCTCTCCTATCATGCAGTCATAGATCATTGATCATAGAATCCCTACAGTGTGGAAACAGGCCCTTCGGCCCAACAAGTCCACACCGACTCTCGGAACATCCCACCCAGACCCATCCCCCGAATATATGCATCCCTAAACACTATGGGCAATTTAGCATGGCCAATCCACCTAACTTGAACATCTTTGGACTGTGGGAGGAAACCGGAGAAAACCACGCAGACACGTGGAGAATATGCAAACTCTACAAAGACCGTTGCCCGAGTGTGGAATTGAACCCGGGTCCCTGGCACTGTGAGGCAGCAGTGTTAACCACTGAGCCACCATTCAGTAGCAGCAGTGTATACAATGTACAAGATGCACTGCAGAAATTCACCAAGGCTTCTTCAGCACCTTCTAAATACATGACCACTTCCATAAGGATGGACAAGGGCAGCCAGATACATGAAAAATCACAACTTGCAAGTTCCCCTCCAAGCCACTTACCATCCTGATTTGGAAATATATCCCATTCCTTCACTGCCAATAGGTCAAAATTCTGGGTCAACCAACAGCACATGGACTGCAGTGGTTCAAGAGAGCAGTTCACTACTATCTTCTCAAGGGCAACTAGGCATGGGCAATTAATGTTGGCTGGCCAGCGATGCCACAACCAACGAGTGAATAAAAAAAACTAACGTTGGTCAGATAGGACTTCCCTTCAACAAAACCAAATTGACTGTTCTTGATTAATCACTGCCTCTCCAAAGGCAGACTAACTCTGTTCCTCAGAATTGCTTCCAACAGGTTTCTGTTCCACTGAGGTGGTAAACTCGCCAGCATGTAGTTTCCTATTTTAACCCTTGCTCCCTTCTTGAATAATAGTACCACATCGGCTGTCCTCCAGCACCCGACCTATGGCCAAAGAGGAGTTAAAAATTCTTGCAATTGCCCTTGCTAATTCCTCCTTTGCTTCACTCAACAACTCTTCGGTCTAGGCCCGAAACGTCAGCCTTCCTGCTCCTCTGATGCTGCTTAGCCTGCTGTGTTCATCCAGCTCTACACCTTGTTATCTCAGATTCTCCAGCATCTGCAGTTTCTACTATCACATGGAACCTCCTCTCTGTCTATGCCAATTTCTTCAATTGCATCACCAAATTGAAATATTAACTTAAAAATCTTTTTAATGAGCATTGAACTTGGCAGTGGACAGGGCCCGTTTATTCTATCCTCCTATTTCTACACTTATTAGTAGATGCCACCAGGATTAGTCTGGGGCCTAACACCTTTGAGGTCCTTCTTGCTTATACAGTCATTGAGTCCTACAGCACTGAAGAGACCTTGGCCAATCAAGTGCCACTTTTCAGCACTTGGCCCATAGTCTTGAACATTTTGTCATTTCAGGAGCTCATCACATACCATTTAAAGGTTGTGAGCTCAGCTGATTCGGTCCCCAGCATCCATTGCCCAGGGAACAGAAAATTGTCCTGTGTCCCAGATCCTTTTCATTAGCCAGTTAATGCTGCCAATCATCATTTGCCTATCACAAAAGTAAATGATGTCCCTTCTTGATTCCTTCCCTGTTTTAATGTCTGCAATTCCTGTTCATATGCCACCTTGCAGAAACAAAACAGCAATTGCTAGAAAATTTCAGCAGGTCTGGAAGCATCTGTGGAGAGAAATCAGAGTTACCACCTTGTAGAAATACTCTTAGTGAAGTGCCTCTGCTGTCTTTGAACCAAGAACGTACGAATTAGGAGCATGTATAGGCCACTCAGCCTCTTAATCCTGCTCCATTATTAATAAGATTGTGTCTGAACTAATTACTCCACATTCTCACCTATCCTCAACTATCTTTCACACCCTTGTTTATTCTTCTTACTACCTACATGAAATGAAAACATCTAATGCACTGTACATTGCCAAAAATCAGGTTGGAGAAATGCTCAAAGTAGTCTGGATGGATATAGCCCCTGTTGAGGTCAGTTTTCCCTCTCTCCCTCCTCCCACTTAGAGCAGCTTATCCTCCTCGCTGTCACCTCTGCTTATTGTCCATGTCAAGCTGCAAATCAAGGGGACTAAAATCTACTGTACCCATGACTTACAACAAGGTGGCTGAGCAAAACGTTTTGAATACAGAACGAAGGGCCTATCACATGCTACTCCACTCCCTTTAGGCTTCAGCAGCTCTAAACTGCAGCACAACCCTTTAGAAACTCTTATTTCACTCAAAAACAATCAGCAACTTGAAAATGGTGATAATCCCTCAGGAGGGGCTGGGCGTGCTTCATAAATGCTGCCAAATGAATGTTTAACTATGTGATATTTAGGGAGCACATTGCTTGCAGCTCTGAGGTTGAAAATGGTACTAATAACATCGATTTTGCTTTATACTCGGATTGATGTCACTCTGCATATTCCAGTGTACACTATCAGTGCTCATGCTCACAACCTATTCAAAATGGTGCTTAATGAATCCTGTAACAGAAATGCAAATTGCATAGATACAATTTTAGAACTAAAACAGCACCTGTAGTGCTGAAAATATGCATACCATGAAATTGAATTTTGGGGCCTTTGTTTCTCTGAAAGTCACTTCTTTCTGAATATCAACATATCTTTTGATGGTACACTTAAACAAGATCAAAACATTGGAATGAAGATCTTTCAGTTAATACTACAAAGACTACCAAACCAATAACTCCACCACCTCAAATTTCTAACAGGGGTCAAATAATTTTTTTCTATTTCTAAATAGATTGAAATTTATGGTGTCAAATCGAAGTTCAGTTAATGTAATGAAAAGTCTTTTAAATAACATAGAACATAAAAATTAGTAGCAGGAATGGGCAATCCAGACCCTCAAGCCTATTCCACCATTTGATATGATCCTGTCAGCCTTAACTCTACTTTCCTGCCCTCTCACCATAACGTTCTGAACCATTACTAATTAAAATCTGTCTATCTTCAGCTTAAATGTCTTCAATGTGACAGCATCCATTGCACTTTGGGGTAGTTAATTCCACAGATTCACAAACCTTTGAGAGAAGTAAGTTCTCCTCATCCTATTTTAAACCTGCCACCACTTAGCCTAAGGCTATGACCTCTTGTTCTAGATTACTCCACAGGAGGAAACATTCTTTCTACGTCTGCTTTTTCATTCCCCTTTAGCATCTCATGTATCTCAATTTGGCCTCCTCTCATTCCTCTTAATTCCAGAGAATATAGGCCTAAACTGCTCGCTCTCTTTTCATCAGACAAACCCTTCATCTCAGGAATCAATCTAATGAACCTCCTCTGAACTGCCTACAACTACAAGGTGTAGAGCTGGATAAACAGAGCAGGCCAGGCAGCATCAGAGGAGCAGGAAAGCTAAAGTTTTGGGTCTGGACCCTTCTTCAGAAATGGAGGAGGGGAAGGGGACTCTGAAATAAATAGAGAAAGGGGGAGGCGATAATGGAAGGTGGATAGAGGAGCAGATAGGAGGAGAGAAGACGTTCAGGTCAAGGAGGCGGGGATGGAGCCAGTAAAGGTGAGTGTAGGTAGGGAGTTGGCATAGGGGTTGGTCAGTTGGGAAGGAGGGGCGGATAGGTGGGAGGGAAGACGGACAGGTGAAGGAGGCGGGGACGAGCTGGGCTGGTCTTGGGATGAGTTCGGGAGTGGGGAGATTTTGAAGCTTGTAAACTCCACATTCAGACCATTGGGCTGCAGGGTTCCCAAGCAGAATATGAGATGCTGTTCCTCCAGCTTTCGGGTGGCATCGTTGTGGCACTGGAGGAGGCCTAGGATGGACATGTTGTCCAAGGAGTGGGAGGGGGAGTTGAATGGTTTGCGACTGGAAGGTGCAGTTGTTTGTCGCGAACTGAGCATAGGTGCTCCACAAAGCAGTCTCAAAGCCTCCACTTGGTTTCCCCGATGTAGAGGAGGCCACATCGGGAACAGCGGATGCAGTATACCACATTAGCAGATGTGCAGGTGAACATCTGTTTAATGTGGAAGGTTTTCTTGGGGCCTGGGATGGGGATGAGGGGGGAGGTGTAGCACTTCCTGCGGTTGCAGGGAAAAGTGCCGGGGGTGGTGGGGCTCGTGGGGAGTGTTGAGCGGACGAGGGAGTCACAGAGAGAGCGGTCCCTCCGGAAGGCAGATAAGGGTGGGGAGGGAAAAATGTCCTTGATAGTGGGGTCAGATTGCAGATGGCGGAAGTGGCGGAGGATGATGCATTGAATCCGGAGGTTGGTGAGGTGGTACGTGAGGACGAGGGGGATTCTGTTTTTGTTGTTATTGCGGGGAGGGGGTGTGAGGGATGAGTTGTGGGAAACGCAAGAGATGCGGTCAAGGGCGTTTTTGAACACTGTGGAGGAGAAATTGCGGTCCTTGAAAAACGAGGACATCTGGGATGTCTGGGAGTGAAATGCTTCATCTTGGGAGCAGATGCGGCAGAGGAGAAGGAATTGGGAATAGGGGATAGCATAGCATTCTTGCAGGAAGGTGGGTGAGAGGAGGTGTATTCTAGGTAGCTGTGAAATAGATATCAGTTGCCAGGTGGTTGTCAGAGATGGAAACAGAGAGGTCCAGGGAGGAGAGAGAAGTATTAGAGATGGTCCAGGTGAACCTTAGGTTGGGGTGGAAGGTGTTGGTGAAGTGGATGAACTGTTCGAGCTCCTCGTGGGAGGATGAGGCGGCACCGATACAGTCATCGATATAACGGAGGAAGAGGTGGGGATAGTGCCAGTGTAGCTATGGAAGATGGACTGTTCCACGTATCCTACAAAGAGGCAGGCGTAGCTTGGGCCCATGCGGGTACCCATGGCCACCCCCTTTGTCTGTAGGAAGTGGGAGGAGTTGAAGGAGAAGTTGTTAAGGGTGAGGACAAGGACGGCTAAGCGGATAAGGGTGTCGGTGGAGGGGGACTGGTCAGGCCTGCGGGAGAGGAAGAAGCGGAGGGCTTTTAGGCCATCTGCATGGGGAATGCAAGTATATAGGGACTGGACGTCCATGGTGAAGATGAGGTGTTGAGGACCAGGGAATCGGAAGTTTTGGAGGAGGTGGAGGGTGTGGAGGGCAGTTCATCCACTTTACTAACATCTTCCACGCCAACTTTAAGTTCACCTGGACCATCTCTGATACCTCTCTCTCCTTCCTGGACCTCTCTGGCAACCACCCGGCAACTGATCTCTATTTCAAGCCTACTGACTCCCACCATTACCTAGAATACACCTCTTCTCACCCACCTTCCTGCAAGAATGCCATCCCCTATTCCCAATTCCTTTGCCTCTGCCGCATCTGCTCCGAAGCTGAAGCATTCCACTCCTGGACGTCCCAGATGTCCTCGTTTTTCAAGGACCACAATTTCCCCTCCGCAATGGTTGAACATGCCCTTGACCACATCTCTGGCATTTCCGCACCTCAGTCCTCACACCCCCTCTCCGCAATAAAAACAAAGACAGAATTCCCCTCGTCCTCACGTACCACCCCACCAACCTCCAGATTCAACGCATCATCCTCCGCCACTTCCACCATCTGCAATCTGACCCCACTACCAAGGACATTTTTCCTTCCCCACCCTTTTCTGCCTCGCCGGAGGGACCGCTCTCTCCGTGACTCTCTCGTCCACTCCACATTTCCCACTCGCCCCACCACCCCTGGCACTTTTCCCTGCAACTGCAGGAAGTGCTACACCTGCCCCTACACCTCCCCCCTCACCCCCATCCCAGGCCCCAAGAAAACCTTCCACATTAAACAGATGTTCAGCTGCACATCTGCTAATGTGGTATATTGTATCCACTGTTCCCGATGTGGCCTCCTCTACATCGGGGAAACCAAGCAGAGGCTTGGAGATCGCTTTGTGGAGCACCTATGCTCAGTTCGTGACAAACAACTGCACCTTCCAGTCGCAAATCATTTCAACTCCCCCTCCCACTCCTTGGATGACATGTCCATCCTGGGCCTCCAGTGCCACAACGATGCCACCCGAAGGCTGAAGGAACAGCATCTCATATTCCGCTTGGGAACCCTGCAGCCCAATGGTCTCAATGTGGACTTCGCAAGCTTCAAAATCTCCCCAGCCCTGATCTCATCCCAAGAACAACCCAGCTCGTCCCCGCCTCTTTGACCTGTTTGTCTTTTCTCCCACCTATCCACTCCTCCCACCTCACTGACCAACCCCCACCCCCACTTCCTACCTACTAGCCTCATCCCTGCCTCCTTGACCTGTCCGTCTTCCCTCCTACCTACCCGCCACTCCCTCCCAACTGACCAACCCCAGTCCCAACTCCCTACTTACACTCACCTTTACTGGCTCCATCCCCACCTCCTTGACCTGTCCGTCTTCTCTCCACCCATCTGCTCCTCTATCTACCTTCCATCATCCCCTGCCCCTTTCTCTATTTATTTCAGAACCCCCTTCCCCTCCTCCATTTCTCAAGAAGGGTCCAGACCCGAAACGTCAGCTTTCCTGCTCCTCTGATGCTGCCTGGCCTGCTGTGTTCATCCAGCTCTACACCTTCTTATCTCAGACTCCAGCATCGGCAGTTCCTACTGTCTCTGCCTCCAACTACATCCTTCCGTACATAAGGGGGCCAAAACTGTATGCAATACTCCAGGTATGGTCTCACTAATGTCTTGTACAGTTGCAGCAACACTTCCCTGCTTTTACACGATTCCTTTAGCAACAAAGGCCCAAAATTCCATTTGCCTTATTTATTACCTGCTGTAACTGCACTCTAGTTTTCTGTGATTCATACACAAAGATACTCAGACCCCTCTGCACAAAAGCATTTTGACATTTCTCTCCATCTAGATAATAAGTTGCCTTTCTATTCCTCTGATCAAAATGGATAACCTCACACTTATCCAAGTTAAACTTCATCTGCCCCAAATTTTGGCCCATTCACCTAACCTATCCATATCCATTTGTAAATTGCTTATTTCTTCATTGCAACTTACTGCCCCACCATTTTAGTGTCATCTTCAATTTTGGCCATAGTACTTTCTACCCTTGCATCCAAGTCATTAATATTATGTAAATAGTTGGGGCCGAAGCCTGAGATGCCCCACTAGTTACATCTTGCCAACCAGAAAAAGATCTATTTTTCTTGATTCTCTGCTTTTTGTTGGTTTTCTAAGCTAAAAAATATCCCTAGCTCTATGTGATCTTACCTTGTGTATTAACCTTCTGTGCAGCACCTTTCAAATGGCTTCTGGAAGTCCCAGTATACTATATCTACAGGATCCCCATTATCCACATTCCTTGTTACATCTTCAAAGAACTCCAGCAAATTGGTCAAACATCATTTACTCTTCACTTGGCTATTGAGAATAAACCTTTAGCACAAAATAAAACAAATAGATTACTTTATATTGTAGAAATAATCATACATCAGGAATTCAGTTTACATTCAGCATGATTTTCAATCTGTCTGCAAAATTTGCAATTCCTGCTAGGCAGCGATGAGATGCCAACTAATGGGACAAATTGTATTGAACGTTGCATCTGAATGCTTGACCTGCATTCCTGGTAGACACACACCATGGTTAAAAGTATACCAGAAATTCTTTAAGTTTACCTCTAATAAATCGAGGCAAATAAACAAAAAAAAACTGCTGCTTGCCTGGAATATTGCTTTATATTGAATATTGCATTAAATTGTTTTTTTAAAATATGATTTATTGAACCAATTTGCCTGATGAAAAATTTTGCATAGAATAATTTGTGAAGGATATAACCAATAAAATTATTAGGAATTGCTGCATAAAAGATTTTTGTTACTTCTCATTCTATGAACAGACAGCTGAATGTGATGGTTACCACTTAATAGAAAACAATCTTTACAGGAGCTGTCAAGTGATTTGCTGTTGCTTACAAATTTTGCCTCTAAATAATTCTATGGTCATAATAGTATACAAACACTGAACAAATTCAGTTTAGATTCCTTTGTACACCAATTTAACAGAGTTATTGACCCCTTGTGGACATACATAAAGTAAATAGGACGATGTCCTCATCAGTGGGCAAGTAAAAAATCATAGGAAAGAATTCATAACTAATTAATTGGATAAATACCTGAATTGTTCAAAATAAAATACCATTGTTATGAAAATGCAGGATGTGTAACTCATCTGATAAACAGGCTCTTGTATAGTTATTTTTAAAATTCAATCATGAGATGAGGGCATCACTGGCATTTATCGCCCACAGGGCAGCTAAGAGTGAACCACATTGCTGTAGATCTGGAGTCACATGTAGGCCAGATCAGGATGGCAGTTTCCTTCCCTAAAGGACATTGATGAATCAGATGGGTCTTTCCAACAATTGACAATGGTTTTCATCAGACTTTTAATGAATTCCAATTCCACCATCTGCTATAGCAGGATTCAAACCCAGGTCCCCAGAATATTAGATAACAAGGTGTAGAGCTGGATGAACACAGCAGGCCAAGCAGCATCAGAGGAGCAGGAAGGCTGACGTTTCGGGCCTAGACCCTTCTTCAGAAAAGGGTCTAGGCC
>NC_063333.1:96785087-96858137 GCF_021869965.1 Rhincodon typus | reverse complement strand
AACGTCAGCCTTCCTGCTCCTCTGATGCTGCTTGGCCTGCTGTGTTCATCCAGCTCTACACCTTGTTATCTCAGATTCTCCAGCATCTGCAGTTCCTACTATCTCCCCAGCATATTACCTGGGTTTCTGGATTAGCAGTCTAGCAATAATAACACAAGGCCATCTCCTCCATGAGGACTTTAAAGATATTCACTAAGTCTTTTTTACTTAATTACTAATCCTACACCTACAGGCTTCACAAAACAAAGCTAGAATATTTTATCAAAATTGCTCAACATCTTATTCCCAACTTTTTCACAAATTGCAGCTAAAATGTCTAGCTGCAGTACATTATAAGATTTGACCATGGAACGAATAGGATCAAATGAAAATCATTCAATTGTGATACACAGATGAATTAATTACAATCTGAATCATACAATTAGGCTCAATTTTGTGACAAATTACATTGTAGATCAGAATTGAACTATAATTTGGCTTCATAATAGCATGAGATGAAATTCTTTACGTAATCACATGTATTTTCACTCTTCTCAGGATTACGTAAATGCAGAGTGCAGTGACCCAGTTTGGAAATCTCAGTGTTAGATTTGAGGAATCATGCTGGAAAATCCTACTGTGATATGGCTATTCTCATTTTGTTCCCTTTATTTTAATTCTAGGTGCAATTTCAATGTTAAAACTTGCGCAAGTTATTTTATAAATTGTCCTAGAAATAGAAGTGTGAATAAAATAATCTTATTATAGAAGGCAGCACAAAATTACAAAAAATCATTGGTACATTAATGAGAGGCCAAAAGAATAACAAACGTACATTTATGTGGTGTTTTAAATGTAGAAAAACACCCTAAGGCAGTTCACAGGAGCACTATCCAATAAATTTTGACTTCTCTTCCTGGTAGACTGGCTCTATAGCTAATATATGATTGTGTAAAATTATCAATACAGAGAGATTAATATAAGGGACCTTCAGCAGTGAGTGGCTACAGTGACAGAGGGCATCAAGCAGGAGAAACATACAGTGCCCATGGATCGTCTATGGTGAAAGGGGCATCATACAGATGCATGGAGAGAGAGAGAGACAGATAGAAAAGATTCCTCAATTAAATGTGAACTACAATTTAATCAGATGTATATATCTACTTTTTTTTTAACTCTAGCCTTGGTTTGTCTTAATGTTTGTAAAAAATACACCTGTGCGATGTGGCCAAGGGCAAAATGTGGGGCAGAAGTCTCTCAAAACAACTTCTCATGCTTTTCTCAAGCAAAATGATGCAATTCCTGCTTGGCAGCAATGAGATGCCAACTAACAGGAATTAATGGGTGTTAAACACCTTTTAAGCACCAGAACCCACCTCACTAATACCCACACTCCCATCTTTCCAACTCGCCAAACAAGCTAGATGTCAGGAAAATTTGACAAGGAAACTAAGATACACAACTGGTAGATTCAGCAAATGACCTTCATGTTGGAAACTGGCAGCGACATCTCATGGCATGCTCCATGGGCACTGTCCACATGCACCCCATGTCCATAGACAATGGTAACTAACATGTGCCAGCATCTAAGAATCTTCATGGCACATCTCTAATTCACTTACAGGCCACCTCTGTACTTCAATGCTATATTATGAGCTGCACTGGCAACTCCCATTATAATGCTGCTGAGGGGACACTGTGCTCAGGGACATGCACCCAGCTCAGTGACTGTGTTCTTTACTTGCTATCATTGGGTTTACTCACCTGAGCCTATCTGAATGCTTGCAGCATCCCTGCCTTACATTGCCTTGCCTTGCCTTTTTTGGCTTTGCCTTCTCACCCAGAGAGACCAGGTTCATATTATTTATGTCTTGCCGTGCCATTTAGCGCAGACATAATGCCAGGAAGCTTGTCCTGGTTGTAAGCAGGCATCAATCAAATCAAGAGGGATAGCCTTCACTTAGAGATACCAGCACAGCCAATACCAGCCTAGAGCCTGCTCAGAGTGGTCAGATTCAGGATCTTCTCCTCAAGAGGGATGAGGAACCCAATAACAGACAGCACACCACCTGACTCTTTCAGCCTGTTATGAGCTGTTTTCCCCCTGCAAAGTGGGAAAGAGGCGGGTAGTAAGGGAGGTGAAAGTGGATGGTACAGCTGCTAGGGCATGGTGTAGGGGATTGGGGTGAATAACGGTGAGTGAGAGCAGAAGTCACAGACCATAGTGAAACTGATAGAACATGAGCCTTGGTGGGAGTCAGGCACAGTAGCAGAGATAGAGTGAATGTAAGATATCGAAGCACTTATGCTGGCAGAGTAGAGAAGGGCATTGACCAACTTCCTACAGTGTTGGGCATTCCTCCAAATGGCAGAGACTGCTCTAACGTGGGTGGCATCAAAGCCTCCATGCTGCTCCTGGGTGAAGAGTGCCAGTGCACCACTCTGTCCAGAAGGACCTCCAGGATTCTGTCCTCAAAGCCAGGCATCCTTATTCCCCTGTTTGCCATGTCCAGGGCAAATGTCAGGAATAGTGCAGGGCAGCTCCAGGCTACTATATACAGTCTTAGTTGAGTTACATCTTGAGGAGATTGAGTAGTTTTGGGCACTGCATTTTGGAAAGTATATAGTGACTGAAGACACAGTGCAGTACACATTCACCAGAATTTTACCAGTGCCCAAATGGGTTGAATAATGAGGAGAGGTTTACTACTTATTCACCTGGGGAAGGCTAAGTTGTGACTTAATTGAGCTTCTTAAGATTTTCAAAGGAATTGATAGCATGTCAGAGGAGAAATATTTTCCATTGGTGGGGTTGTCATTAAAATCATACCCAGATCAGGACAAGTGCAGTTTCACACTTTTACTCTCTCCCACAAAATAAAGCAGCAGATAGGAACTGAATTCTTCTTCTTCTTCTGCTTTCTGCACAAAGGCAGGTCTAAACCACCAGGTCACAACCTCCATCATGTAAATGGTTGGGAACCATTAAGGATGGCATGGTGGCTCAGTGGTTAGCACTCTGCCAGGGACCCAATTTCATTTCCAGCCTCAGTCTGTGTGGAGTTTGCACATTCTTCCCATGTCTGCATCAGTTTCCTCCAGTGCTCTGGTTTCTTCCCATAGTCCAAGGATGTGCAGGTTAGGTGAATTGAACATGCTAAATTGCCCCATAGTGCCCAGAGGATGTACAGGGTGGGTGGATTAGCCATGGGAAATGCAGCCTTACAGAGATAGGGTAGGGGGCTGGGTTTGGGTGGGATGCTGTTCGGAAGGTCAGTGCAGACTTGATGGGCCGAATGGCCTCTTTCCGCACTATAGGGATTCTATGAGCCAGGTCCTGACTCCATCCTAGAGCCAGAATCCAGGACAGGGATTGAACCCTGGGTTGTCACAACCAATCTTAGCCACACCAAGTATCCAGCCAACTCAACCAATAGAGCCTGAGTTGCCATGGAAACATGGGCTTTTAGAGGTATCTTGTTGTCAGGAGCTTTGAATAGGCAATGATAGAGGCTCCAACTTTCTGTCCATCACATTGCCGACCAGAAACCCTTCCCATTCTTACTGCCTGCCTTTGGCATATTATTGAAGAATTTACACCTATGTTAGGAAAATTCTTTCCATGACCTCCAAACACTCGGAGTGGGATTAGAACTCAAACCTTCTGGCTCAAAGCATGGACTCCACTAATGCATCACTGGATCTTCACAAGCTCAATTAGTAACTTTAAATCTGAGATCAATAAATTTATGCTAACCAAGGATGTTAAGGGATATGAAGTCAAGGCTGTTGGAAGGAGTTGAAATAAAGATCAGCCATGATCTTATTGAACTGTATAATAGGTTAAAATGTTTCACGATTCAGGGATTCAATTCTCTTAACATAATCCTCTGAACACTCAAAGGACTTTACAGTTTTGAAAGTTACCCTAATTATTTCTTGCATGCATCACTAGTGTGTTCTCAGCTTGTGCTACTTCACATACAATAGGGCAGAATTCAGAGCAAACTATTTTATGTACAGTTCTAAAGTAGAAACAAAGTGGCAGAAATGCTCAATAGAAGCCTTTTTCCTTCCGGTTTTTCACTTTGCTTGCCTCCACTCCTGAAGGGATTGGCCCTCAAATAGTTTTCTTAAGTAATCATTGCTCGTCCGAGGGCAGGTAATGAATCTTCACCTTTTCAAGATGGAACAACAGATATTTCCAGTCATTGACAGACTTCATTTACTCAGATATCAATCCATCAGGGGATGCAGGATAACATTCAGAGCAGGAAGCTGACGTTTTTTAACTCACACTCCCTCGTCTGAACTGGCTAAGACCAGTTGTGGAACTCTCACATCATCCTGACTGAATTTCATTTGTCTCCAAAAACTGACATAGATATGGAATTAACCCACACACTTTCTTTCGAATGAAGGCCTCATATTGTCTGCGCATTGATTTGATTTCTACTTGCAGCCCCCTGCTAAACACAATGCTGAGAATCTGCATGCGTCTGAACAGTGGGTCCAGTTTCATGTCAGGTTAGCATCACTTAAACCCAGCCTGTATTTCTTAAAGGGGAGGTCTATTCTAGCCACAGCCAGCGCTCGATGGCACTGGGGAAGATTGTTGTGCAAAAAGACTGAATGCAGCATTACGGGGCACTTACCCAAGTTCTCTTCAAACAGCTGGAGGCTGCGACGAAGGAGTTGTTTGAGAAAAGTTCTCTATCCAGAGGGGGATTAGGAGCTCCACCAAGCTTCCAAAAATATTTAACACTGTTGGCCCAAAGCAGTGAAACCTCAAAACACCAGATTGTGGGTGGACATACAGGCAAAAGTTAACTGTAGATATACATTTAATGGCTATCTGAGAGATTGAGAGACAGAAACTCGGGAATGTCACATATGACAAAGTGTCAAAGAAACTTCAAAAGGTAAAAAAAAACACCACAAACATGTGGACATATCTCAGACTGTGAACAAGATGGTAAAAAGAGATTGTAATTGGGGTGAGAGATGCTTTTACCTTTCAGGATTAAACAGGGACAGGGGTTAAAAACAAGCTTCGATCCTGTTCTGAGTTGTTAGTGGCCTGATGTCCTAGTATGGGACTAGCATGCTGTGAAGATCATAGCTCTGGGAACAACCATTTAAACACCCCTGCACTGCAAGTAAGGAAAGGAAAAAGACTCTTACTCACTCTGACTACTGCCAGTTAGCCACAGCAAACATCCACTGCAATGGTTGCAACTTTCAGCTATCCGCTCTTTACAAGCTATCTAAGAGACTGATCATATAACTTTTTGCTAACATTTATCTTTTTGGATTCACTTCTTACTTGCAAGCTATGTGCTTCTTTGCTCCTAATTTCTGCATGTTAATAATTAAACAGACTCTTTTTGTGAATTCAGGAAAGCCTGGTAAAATTGGCTCCTTTTTAAAACCCAAGTTCATTTGGATCTGGGAGAAAGGCGTTCTTTTATATTGAACATTATCTTGAAAAATTAAACAGTGGGTGAGTAACCAACAAGAAACAGTTCACCCTTCCTCACCCAGGGACTTAACAGTTTGAGGTATCCCATCTGGAACCGTAAAGTACAAACATACAAAACAGGAGCAGAAATAGATAACTTGGCCTCATTCCCATTTGCCTTTCATCCACAATCTTTTCTGATTTACATGCTTCAGATAATTTATGGAAACTTAGAGTGGGACTGGTTTTGGAAGCCAGACCAGAGGGACCATGATAATGGGACCAGAGCAACCTGAACAAAACAAAGATCAGGCAGGTGCACCATTATCTCTCAATCCCTTAGGGGTCAGATGGACCCCTCAGGCTCACCAATGGAAATGAAAATGAAGGAAGAAGAAAAAGGGGAACAAAATGGAAGAAACATCAACGCTCCAACTGAAATGGATGAGGGAAGAGATGGAAGGCTAGAACCAGCCGTTGATGTACATGAATTGGCTGAGAGTATGAAGAGATTAGCACTATAAATCCATTAAAACGAATACAATCAGTTTGATTGCATGTAAGAGTAGCAACTACATTTGTTCTGCTGGAAGAAGAATCATTGTGAGAAAGTGGAAGATCGTTGTTGTCGTTTTCCTTGGAATGAAGTTCCCTTCTGCGGTGAATACTCCGACTGATAATTTTTTATGGACGGGAGGCGATAACATTGGTTGACCTTCAGTGACTCACATTACATTTTCAAACAAATGTCACAGTAATGGTTGCATGTGGGTTTTTGTGTCACTATAGCCTGTCCCTGGTCTGTTCCAACCCTACTTTCCAATCTTTGCCACAGTGGCCGAGAAAGCAGAATTATTTGTGACATGGTCTGCAACAAAATTAACCCTTAGATGAATAAAATGTGACAATCAGCAATATCTCTGCTGACTTGACCAATAGTCGCCAAGTTTTGATTAAGCCAGAATCCGATGGGAAACTGCGCATAACTCTATCTGTTCACCCACATGATACAGACAATGACAGCAACAACAACAAGTTCTGAGGAAGGGTCACCAGACCCGAAACATTAACTCTGTTTTTTCCTCCACAGATGCTGCCAGACCTGCTGAGCTTTTCCAGTAACTTTGCTTTTGTTCCTGATTTACAGCATCCGCAGTTCTTTTGGCTTTGATACAGACAATGATTTGTGCTGATTCGTAGCTGCAGAACTTCCACCCATTCCACACTACTTGAGACTGGATGAAGATCATTTTTGAGGCAAAGAAAGTCATCCATAAATGGGCTATTCAGGAGAAGGAGATTAAAACTCATGCAGAAGAAGCAAGTAGAGACTTGCAGGCTCCAAGTTACTGGAGTAAAATTTGGAATTGGTGACTGAACACTCAGGTCTTCTGTGGATCATAATTGTGTCTCATGTGATTGTTGTACTACAAGTTGATATACTTACTGTCGTAATGGCCTTATTTTGCTTGTTAAAACGCAAAGTTAAGAAATGGAAGGGACTAACAACAAGGATAGCTCATATGGAAGAGGGTTTGTAATGGCTTATTGTAGAGAAGGAATAATGTAAACATAACTAGTTCATAGTATTCTTACTATTCATTCATTTGTCATTTGCATTGATGTGAAAAGCATATGACAGTGTATTTGCTACAGAACAAAACTGATTTGCAACTTTGTTTACAGTTATGACTATGGTTTTGGTAAGTACAATGATCTCAACAGCATTTCAGCTAACACAACTGAAGTAATGCTTTGTTGATAATATATCACTGTAAGGAGGTAATGCTCACCACTGTTTGGAGGGGCCCTGGAGGATGCAGCAAACCCAGTAGAGATGATCCTCAGATAAATCAAAAGTGGGAAGATGTTGGATAAGGCTGGAGATAACAGGAACCGATAAGAGGCTTTACACTGGGCTGTTAAGTGAATGGAATTACGCTGAATCATGCATGTCTGCTAAAAGTTAAAATTTCAAGAAATCAGTAACTCAGAGATAGCAAGAACTGCAGATGCTGGAGTCAGAGACAACACAGTGTGGAGCTGGAGGAATACAGCAGGCCAGGCAGCATCAGAAGAACAGGAGCCTTTTCTGAAGAAGGGTCACGACCTGAAATGTCAACTTTCCTGCTCCTCTGATGCTGCCTGGCCTGCTGTGTTCCTCCAGCTCCATACTGTGTTGTCTTAGGAAATCAGTAACTGCTGTCTCTACTAGATAAGGAATATATTTGGACAAAGCATTTGCGATTGCTCATGTGCACAGATAATTCACAGAGACTTGTGTATGAAGAGCCTGAAGAGATCCCTTTGTTCAGCAGTACTTTGCGGATTCATGTTTTAAGAAGGAACCCTACATCAGGAGGTGTGGTAAAGATGTTGAGCAGAGTTTCAGCCTGGTCAGCTGCCAACTCTCCCAGGTAATAACGTTTGGGTTCAGTTACAGAAATCATGGTAGTGAAAGACAGTGATTGAGTATCTCTAGTAGGTAAAAGTGTGTGTTATTTGTTTAAGTACTTAATAAATTAATTGCGTTTTATAAAGCTCTTAAATGTCTCCGCTGTATCTTCGTCTATATACTGTTGTCTGTCAAAGTCCTG
Organism: Rhincodon typus; assembly: GCF_021869965.1. Taxonomy (NCBI): domain Eukaryota; kingdom Metazoa; phylum Chordata; class Chondrichthyes; order Orectolobiformes; family Rhincodontidae; genus Rhincodon; species Rhincodon typus. The sequence goes on along the minus strand of NC_063333.1, from coordinate 96,850,100 downwards.
CCATTTTATCATTTGTCTTTTAAATATCGGAGAACTGCCACCCAACCAGGCCATAGCACAGGGTAGTTGAGTTAAGACATTGCTCCTCACTATGACACTGGCAGCTACCAGCTCAGATGCTGACACTGTCTCGACTTTTAAAGGGTGCATTAGAGGTGACATCTACACAGAGTGAGACACGAGCTATGAGTAAGCCGCAGCCAGAAATAAGGACAGTGCCAGTTCAGCAGATAGTAAGGTCACACCCTCGATCTGTTACAGAGACTTCAGAGGATGACTTGAAGGGGCAATATACAAGATAAAGGCTGACAAATTCACATGCACTACAGTATAGGAGTTGGGACATCATGTTGCAGCTGTACAAGACATTGGTTAGGCCACTTTTAGAATACTGTGTTCAATTCTGGCCTCCCTGCAATAGGAAAGATGTTGTAAACTTGAAAGGGTTCAGAAAAGATTCATAAGGATGTTGCTGGGGTTGGAGGGTTTCAGGCATATGGAGAGGCTGAATAGACTCAGGCTAATTTCCCTAGAGCGCAGGAGACTGAGAGGTGACTTTATAGAGATTTATAAAATCATGAGGGGCATAGATAGGATGAATAGCCATGATCTTGTTGCCAAGGTAGGGGAATCCAAAACTAGAGGGCATAGGTTTAAGATGAGAGGGGAAAGATTTAAAAGGGACCTGAGGGGCAGCTTTTTCACAGAGAGGGCAGTGCGTGTATGGAATGAGCTGCCAGATGAAGTGATGGAGGCTGGTACAATTACAACATTTAAAAAGCATCTTGATGGGTACATGAATAGCAAGAATTTAGAGGGGTATGGACAAAATGCTAGCAAATGGAACTAGATTAATTTAGGATATCTGGTTGGCATGGACAAGTTGGACCAAAGGGTCTGTTTCCATACTGTACCATCAACTGTATAAATAGGTTTGTTCTTAGCTTGTAGTCCATTTTTTTCTAGCATTAGAGTTATGGCCAACTCCATTACCACATCCGTGGATCCAAGCTTGACGGCATCTCTGATGGTCACTATCTTAGTTTCTATTGCCACATAAGCTGAATGAACTCAGCCCTGAGCCTTGCAAGCTCAGAGTGAAGTCAGGAGAGTGCAGCATGCTATTGTGCAGGCTGCTGCCATCACAGCTTGGATTGCAGAGTATCTAAGCAGTCCAACAACCTGCATTCCAACAGATTACTGTAATTTCTGAGAGAATAGCAGTGACTACCCAGAGCACAAATTTGCCGCCACTTTTAGGCTGACAACATTGATCCATTGCGCTGCCACTCTGCCAGTGCCCTTACTGTGGCCTGTCCACCAGGCAGCCTAGTCTGGCGCATTTTATAAAGCTCTTAAGTGTCTCCGCTGTATCTTCATCTATATACTGTTGTCTCTCAAAGACCTGCCATTTTATCATTCGCCTTTGGTGGTGGCAGCCAAGGTGGTGGCTGCTCAAAATTGGCTCATCTTGATCCAGGGCTGCTGCTTAATCTCCCCCATGAACACCAGCAGTGTTCCACCAGCCATGATGCAGCAATTGGGTTAACACTGTATGGGATCACTAGACCAGGTAATAGCACACAGAAGATACCAGCTAAAGTAATGTTCCTGGTCAATGCTTGACTTCTGTATGGAATCATGCATGATTTGTTTGGTGAAATTGACATAGAATGTTTTCCGATAGCTTTTGTTGTAGCATTATGTCCAAGAGGACGCTATGTTGATTAATAACCGAGTGATGGGTAAGATGTGTAACTATTGGAGAATGGGGAATTGAGGGCGTGTTCTCAGATACCACAGTCAGTGGACTTGATCACCAGCAGCCTGACCAGCAACAGGATGCCTGGTAGTTTGCTCCATTCCTCTTACTTCTCTTCTTTTTCCTTCGCCTCAAACTCTTCAGCTGTCCACCAGATTCCTGGTCGTAAGGGCTGTGCTCTCGCACTAGCGACGTTGCAAAGGTTGCAAGGTGCCATGTTAAATCTGACATCTGATCAGCACACTGTTGCTGAGAGAGCTTCGGGAAACAGAAGGGTTACTTAAACACTGCAGTGATTTGTTTGATGACACCCTGTCTGGCTCCAGTTATACGACCATTTGTTCCTGCATTGTCGACTGGGAACATAAACCCAGGGTCACCTGATTAGCCTTTAAAGCACAGCAGCCTCTCTTTGATCTCCTGTAGTGGCTGCAATGCTGATGGTATGGGGGACTAGTGCAGAACAAAGGCATTGAAACCTGGTATTGACAAATACGATCCATTGAGGATTGTCACAGAGCAGATGCACATTGAAGGCATGAATCCCTTTGTGGTTGTGGTACATCTTTGACATTAGATGCATTACCACAGAACCCTTGTGTGCAGTCAATGGCACCCTGCTCTTGGGGAAGTCATCATCCTCACTGGGCTCCTCTCTGGAAAGGTAGCACATCATGCATTCCCTTTTCTTCAAATGGAGTACAGCAGTCATCTTTCTTACGCAATAAAGATCTGTGAACTACGAGATGTTAGGCTGGTCCCCTACTCAAGCATTCATGACTGTAGGCATTTTTGTAGCCGTTGGCTGTACCATCCTCGCTCTGCTTTATGTTGAGGATCTGCCTCCCATAGCTGTCAGATTTCAGTGAGAATCTCCCTGTGAAACAGAAATGTTGCACACGCTGCTCCATGCTTAGTTCAAGGTGGAAACATTATTCTCCAAAGACCCAGGATGTTGCCCTGAGAGCACTTCTCCTCTTCCTCTGTCTTGCTCTGATAAGAGTTAGGCTTCCTCCATCTCACATCAGCTCATTCTTCATGGTGTGATTCAGATCAAGGGATAGAAATTATGTCACCAGCAATTGGGAGCAAGTTCTGAGCCAGAAGCAACCCTTCAGCAATGTCTCACCTGTCCCTTTAGGCTTAAACAGTGAAACACTTGTACTAACTCAACAATAGCAAAATTCATCAGGTAGTTAAGCTCAGAGTAATTGATAATCTATTTAAATGGCACTCCATCGTGCTGCTGAGCTTGTGTTCAGCTGAGTGAGAAGAAGGCTTTAGCTACAGTCCAAAGTCAAAAACAGCACTGTTAGAATTGCATTAAATATTGCTTTCTCTGCATATTTCTGTCAGATGCTCCCAGTGCCTACACTAATGATCTCACCAAAATGAAATTTTGGACCTGAAGCAGCACCCACAAATATGCATGAGAATTTTATAGCCTCAATATTTCATCACAGATCAGAAAATAAATCTGGGACCTTCCTGATGGGAAGCACCTTTATTATCTAAGCCATGTTAGCGAAGAAGCCTGCAGATTTACAGTATTTGTACATAATGTTTTACTTTTTATTCTCCTTTCATTTTACTGCATGTCGGATCGATTTTCATCTTTGTTAATTGTAGTCCATATAATATGTATTTTGATGTGAGAGGTTGTTAACAGGGCCCAGTGGAATCTAGCTTTCACTAGCTAATTGGGCTTTACCTCATGTAAAGATTTTCCAATTTTTTACAATTCAAATAGTGGATCAGTGTAATCCTGTGATATTGGACCGCAAAACAATAAAGCTGAAAAATGATGCAGTGCAATGGGCTGTAATATAAAATTATGAAGCACTTGGTGCTTTACTCAGATTAAATGGTATTATAAGTGGCAGTTACAGAGAAATGCAATTTAGGTAACATATGTCTCATTTACTTTGCACTGCCTGCATTTCTCATATTCCTAGTTTTCTTCAAAATCTTTTTTATTGTGCTCCAGGCTGCTTTTACCTAGTTATGGATCAGTATTTGCATTATGTGTTCTTTTAAAAAGTGCACTTTAAAGGAGTATAGCTTTGTGAAATTATTGCTCCAAAAATATGGTTTATTCATTGAAAATAAAATCAAACATTTGTAGTTTCTTAGCTGCTCAAGCAATAACACGAGATTGGGGGTGATTTTCTACCATTACTACTTGTGTTTAATGTTTTTCAAAACCCATCAAACTCAATGCTCAGGTGAGTCTATGGGTAGAAGAACCAGAAAGATAAACTATGTCCAGCAGGATTAAATGCATAATTGGGAGTGGTATTTTGCTTGTGAACTGGGAGAGGCAAAAGCATGGATTGGAAAAGAGTGAGCCAGAACTAAAGAGCAAGAGTTTGCCGATTATAGAGGGTGAAATAGTTTTACTAGGCAGGAGAGTTGCTGCAATTGAAGAAAAAAAGAGGTAAACTGAGGAGAATTATTTTATCCAGTGAGTTGTTATGACCTCGCGTGCACTGACTGAAAGCAGATTTAAGGTAACATTTAAAAGTGAATGGTGTATATACTTTAAAAACAAATTTTCAGGACTGCCGGGAGAAAGCAGGGGAGAGGAGGGGTGAGTCCAATTCTATAGCTTTTTTGAAGAGCTGTTATTGATATAAAAGACTGAATGGCCTCTCTCTGTTAATGATATAAATAAATGAATTAAGTGTATGATCTGGGGCTGTTTGTTCACATCAAACAGAAACATTTCCTGAATTGGCAGATTGGGTCCATAAAGTATCAACCTTTTGCTGGCTCCTAAACATACAGGCAGATGTGCAAATAAAGATAACCTACTGTGGCTGCAGAAAAACAGAAACTAACACAGAATATACAGGAGAAAACTCAGCAGGTCTGGCAACATCTCTGTAGAAAGAAACAGAGTTAAAGTTTCAAGTTCAATACGATTCTTCGTCAAAACTGCAAGGGGTCAGAAACTGGTGTTCCTCATACTTTTGACAGAAGCAGACAAAGACACAGGGGCATATGGTGTGAGTCCAGTACCATAGACAAAGGAGTTGGTGTTTGGAGTGAAAGAAAATGAGAGAAGAAAAATAGGTTTAAATGAAGGTTTGGACGTGTGAAAATGGAAACTCTCAGCTGACAGCAAAGTAAACAAGACACAAACAAGACAAGTCCAGTAGGAAGAATAGAGAACATAGAGGAAAGGATCAGACTACCCCAGTACCACACCCACCTCAAGAGCCACCTCCACCTCAAGCTCCTCCTCCACCTCGAGCACCTCCTCCAGCTTGAGCTCTTCCTCTACCGCGAGAACTTCCTCCAGCTTTGGTTCCTTCTCCACATCAAGCTCCGTCAACTGAAGCACCTCCTCTACCTGGAGAGCCTCCTCCACCTCGAGGTCCTCCACCACAAGCTTCTCTTCCACCTCAAGCTCTTCCTCCACTTTGAGCTCCTCCAACTGGAGCACCTCCTCCATCTTGACAGCGTCCTCTACCTCGAGCACCTCTTCTGAGGATGAAGACTCTGAACTCTCAGAGCATACAACATCATGCCATTGCATTGCTCTGTCCAGCAGAGCAGATACATGCTCCTCGCTGGATACAGTTCTAGGTCTAGCTCAGGAACACAATTTCACGGACACATAACAGCCACATGCCCATGGCTGATGGAAGATCTAGAAGCCAAGGTCTCCAGTGCTTGGGCAAATGGTGGTGACCAGGCATTTTACTGAGTGCCGTGCAGATAAGCCTTGCAATGTGGTGAGAGGAGAGCTGATGGATATACAGGGACAAGCAGGGGAAGCTCTGACCAAGATGCTGAAGGCTATACCCAAGCTAGAACAAAAGGTGAAGGAGTCTATTCAAGTTCTGACTTATGTTGTGGCTCTGGCATGTGAGCATTTCACTGGCTCCATGGAAACAGTGGGGGCTGCCATCGGGATTCCTGTCCAGCAGTACATTCGGTGCATCTGGATATGCAATTGGCACTGTGCTCTGACATTTCAGCCATGAGTGTAACTTAGCAATATCTACTGCAGAGGGAGATGAGGAAACTTGATCTCCCTCTAGGTGCCACTTCACCTCCAGGAGTTAGGGAGGTGTTGGCCACTGAGAAGGAGGGAAGTGCCAGCACTGCATCCCAGGGGTTTATCAGCCCTATTTTTCAGCAGTAGGTGGGTGGTGGGGAACCTGATGGACCTGGCAGCCATTCTGGCATCATTCCACCAATTGCTACTTTCATTTTTGACAGAGAGTTCTTTGGGATTCAAGTGAATGTATTATTTGATTTTTCTCCTAGATTTGGCACCTAATCATGGGTCAGCTTGAAGATTGTGCATTGAATATCCAGGACTTGACTATTATCACACTACAGTCACTTTTTCTATCTATAACCTTTTGCACGCCAGCAACAAATTTCCACCTTTCTTGCTCTTTATTGGCTGGAATTTAAAATTGGTTGATCTTAATCCTTACTATTTTTTTCCACATTCTCAATAAGCTACTTTTTGCTAAGTATTTAGAATTTAGAATTAGCATTTTGGAAATGGTTAGGTCAAAGGGTATTAAGGAAGATGAGAGTGGGTGGCAGTGCTAGTGCCCTGCTGCAGATGGCACAATGTCCTAGGTGGTTGAGGGGGCAGCACAGAGGACAGGCAGGGAGAGAGTGACTGAAGGAAGATGGTGCAAGCAACAGCAAGCGTGGTGGAGCACGAGACCTGATGGGAGTTGGGTGGAACTTATCTGAGGAGTGGTGAGCGTGTTAGACTGAGGCTCGAGGGTGATGGAGTGTAGCTCAGTAATGATTAACTGAGTGCACAGGGTCATGATTTCCATTCCCCAGGGTTCAAGGCGGTTTGGCCAGGGAGTAATCTCAGCAATGATCCTCTCAGGTGGTATTGATCACAGTGAGGTGGGCGAAAGCCAACGTCTGCCCAGTGCTGAGTTGAGGATTTCCCATTGGATAGAACTGCTCTGGACAGGAGGGAGGGTCCCAAAGGACATGGCAATTTATTTAAAAATCACCTCAGGCAAAGATAATGAGGGTTAAATCATTCCAAAGCTCCAGATTCTGCAGGACATCTGCAGAGAAATCAGAGGAAGATGATCCAGGACCAGGCAGAGCAACAGCTAGACCCATAACAGCCCAGTGCTGGGCACCGCAGGGAGCTGGTGACCATAGGCCAGTGTGATATTGAGCAATGGACACAATCGAATATACCGCAGACTGTGCAGCTACCCGCAAATGGAAGAGAGCCAATGTTGGAGGTAGCTCAGGGTGTCGTGAGCTGCCTTCACTCATTTATACCAGTTCTTCCAGGAAAGCCGATATCCATCCATGAGGAATGGGAGGAACTGATGTCGGTAACATTGAAAGTCACCATGACATTAGATGTCTTCGCCATGAGCTCCTCTCAGGGCCATTTTGGAGACCTGTGTCGAGGTTTCTTTTTTATTCATTTGTGGGACATGGGCGTCGCTGGCTGGCCAGCATTTATTGCCATCCCTAGTTACCCTTGAGGAGGTAGTGGTCAAAAGCCTTCTTGAGCCACTGCATTCTACCTGCTGTGGGTTGACCCACAATGCCATTTGGGAGGGAATTCTAGGATATTGACCCAGTGACAGTGAAGGAACGGCGATATATTTCCAAGTCAGGATGGTGAGCAGCTCGGAGGGAAACTTGAAGGTGATGGTGTTCCCATATATCCTCTGCCCTCGTCCTTCTAGACGGAAGTGGTTGTGGGGTATGAAGGTGTTGTCTGAGGATCTTTGGTGAATTTCTGCAGTGCATCTTGTAGATAGTACACACTGCTGCTACTGAGCGTCAGTGGTGGAATGAGTGGATGCCTGTGGATGTGGTGCCAATCAAGTGGGCTGCTTTGTCCTGGATGGTGTCAAACCTCTTAAGTGTTGCTGGGGCTGCACTCATCCAGGCAAATGGGGAGTATTCCATCACACTCCTGACTTGTGCCTGGTAGAATCATACAGTCCTACAGCACGGAGAAAGGCCCTTCAGCCCAAACTGGTCCATGCCGACAAAATGCCCATCCACGCTAACCTCATTTCCCTGCACTTGACCCATATCCTTCTAAACCTTTCCTATCCATGTATTCATCCAAATGCCTTTTAAATGTTGTTAATGTACCCGCCTCAACCACTTCCTGCTGGCTCATTCCATATGCGTACCACCCTCTGTGTAAAACAGTTACCCCTCAGTTTCCCATGTATTCTTTCCCCTCTTATCTTAAATTGATACCATTTAGTCCTCCATTCCCCAACCATAGCAAAAAGACTGAGTGCATTCACCTATTCGTGCCTGTCATAATCTTATACACTTCTATAAGATCTCCCCTCAGTCTCCTACACTCTAAAGAAAAATGTATTAGCTTGTGCAACCTCTCCCTATAACTCAGTCCCTTGAGTCCTGGCAACATCCTTGTAAATGTCTTCTGCACTCTTACCAGTTTAATAACATCCTTCCTATGGCAAGATGACCAAAACTGAACACAATACTCCAAGTGTGTCTTCACCAACGTCTTGGACAACTGCAGCATAACTTCCCAACTTCTATACTCAAAGCCCTGACTGATGAAGGCCAGTGTGCCAAAAGCCTTCTTCATTACCCTGTCTACTTGTGACTCTACTTTCAGAGACCTGTGCACTGAACTCCAAGGTCCCTCTGTTCCATTATATTCCTTAAGGTCCTATCATTCACCATGAAACTCCTACCTTGATTTGACTTTTCAAAATGCAACACCTCACACTTCTGTATATTAAACTCCATTTGCCATTTCTCAGCCTACTTCCCCAACTGATCTCGATCCTGCTGCAATATCTGATAACCGTCCTCACTGTCCATGATACTGCCTATTTTAGCGTCATCCACAAACTTACTAATCATGCCTTGTACATTCTCATCCAAATCATTGAAATAGCAATGGGTCCACCATAGACTCCTGAGGCACACCACTAGTCAAAGGCCTCCAGTTCGACAAGCATCTTTCCACTAGATGATGGGCAGGCTTTGAGGAGTCAGGAGGTGAGTTACTCGCTGCAGTATTCCTAGGTTCTGACCTGCTCTTGTAGCTGCTGTGTTTAGGTGGTGAGTCCAGTTGAGTTTCTGTCAGTGGTAACCTCCAGGATGTTGATAGTGGGGGATTCACTGATGGTAATGCCGTTGAATGTCATGGGGTGGTGGTTAGATTGCCTCTTATTCATGATGGTCATGGCCTGGCATTTGTGTAGTGCAAATGTTACTTGTCACTTGTCAGCTCACGCCTGGATATTGTCTGGATTTTGTTGCATTTGAACATGGACTGCTTTAGTATCTGAGGAGCCATGAATGGTGCTGAACATTGTGCAATCATCAGCGAGCATCCCCACTTCTGACCTTATGATAGACGGAAGGTCATTGATGGAGCAGCTGAAGATGGTTGGGCCGAGGACACCACTCTGAGGAACTCCTGCAGAGATGTCCTGGAGCTGAGATGATTGACCTCCAATAACCACAATCATCGTCCTACATGTCAGGTTTGACTCCAACTATTGGAGAGTTTGCCCCCTGATACTCAATGATTCCCGTTTTGCTAGGGCTCCTTGATGCCACATCCGGTTGAATGCAGCCTTGATGTCAAGGGTTGTCACACTCATCTCACCTCTGGAATTCAGCTCCATTGTCCATGTTCGTACCAAGGCTGTAATGAGATCAGGAGCTGAGTGGCCCTGGCGGAACCCAAACTGGGCGTCACTGCGCAGATGCTGCTTGATAGCACTGTTAATGACACCTTCCATCACTTTACTGATGATCGAGAGTAGACTGATGGGGCTGCAATTGGCCAGTTTGGATTGTCCTGCTATTTATGTACGGGGCACATTTGGGCAATTTTCCAAATTGCCAGGTATATACCAGTGTTGCAATTGTACTGGAATAGCTTGGCTAGGAGAGCGGCAAGTTCTGGAGCACAAGTTTTCAGTACTATTGTCGGAATGTTCTCAGGACCCGTAGACTTTGCAGTATCCAGTGTCTCTAACCATTTCTTGGTAACACATGGAATGAATCAAATTGGCTGAAGACTGGTATCTGTGGTGCTGGGGACCACTGATGGAGGGCGAGATGGATCATCCACTCAGCACTTCTGGCTGAAGATTGCTGCTTATGCTGTTTGGTGCAGAAGTAGTCCTGTTTGGTGCCTTCACCAGGTTGACACCTCATCATCAGGTCTGCCTGGTGCTGCTCCTGGACTCTTCATTGAACCAGGGTTGATCCCCTGGCTTGAGTGGGGTATATGTTGGGCCATGAGGTTACAGATTGTGCTGGAGTACAATTCTGCTGCTGTTGATGGCCCACAGCGCCTCATGGATGCCCAGCCTTGACTTGCTAAATCTGTGCAAAGTCTGTCCCATTTAGCACAGTGATAGTGCCACACAAGACGATGGAGGTTATTCTCAATGTGAAGGCGGGACTTCGTCTCTACAAGGACTATGCAGTGGTCACTCTTACTGATACTGTCACGGACAGGTACAACTGCAGACCCAGTCTAGCAGCCATGTCCTTTACGACCTGACCAGCTCGATCAGTAGTACTGCTGCTAAGCCACTCTTGGTGGTGGACATTGAAATCCCCCACCCAGAGTACATTTTGTGCCTTTGCCATCCTCTGTACTTCCTCCAAGTGTTGTTCAACATGGAGGAGTACTGATTCATCAGCGGAGGGAGGACGGTATGTGGTAATCAGCAGGAAGTTTCCTTGCTCATGTTTAACCTGAAGCCTTGAGAGTCGTGGAGTCCGAAGTCAATGTTGAGGATTCCCAGAGCAACTCCCTCCTGACTCTATACCACGATGCCACCTCTGCTGGGTCTGTCCTACCGGTGGGACAGGACATATCCAGGGATGGTCATGGTGATGTCTGGGACATCATCTTGTAATGTATGATTCTGTGAGTATGACTGTGTTAGGCTTTTGCTTAACTAGTCAGTGAGACAGCTCTCCCGATTTTGGCACTAGCCCCCAGTTATTAGTGAGGAGGACTTTGCGTGTGGACAGAGCTGTTTCTGCTGTTGTCTTTTCTGGTGCCTAGGTCAATACCACGTGATCCGTCTGGTTTCATTTCTTTGAGACTTTGTAGCGATTGGTACAACTGAATGGCTTGCTAGGCCATTTCAGAGGGCAGTTGAGAGTCAACCACTTTGTTGCGGGTCTAGAGTCACATGTAGGCCAGACTAAGTGAGGATGGCAGTTTTCTTCCCTGAAGGATGTTAGTGAACCAGATGTTCACAGCCTCACACTCATAGATACACCAAGGAAGTGACTAATGTCCTGTTCAGGAGAGATAATGTGGGAGTTGCTGCTGTTGCAGGATTTTCAAAACTGCAAGGGCCCATTGACTGCTCTCATTTGGTGCTGCCAGCTCTCTGGGATCAGCCAGCATTGTCCACAAACACAGAGATGTTTCATTCTCTCAGTTTGCTGCTGCTCCATGATCACTGCGAACACATCCTTCGGGAATGCGCACACTACCCAAAGAGATCCCACAATTTGTACACCCTCTTCCCGTCGTCAGCCACAGGATTGGTCCGTGGTGACAGAGTATACCCACAGTAAACCTGACAAATGATGCCAGTGCAGAACCCGCAAAATATGTCAGAGTGAAGTACAAAGCTACCAGACCTCAAGAAAGACAGGCAGACCATTTGACTATGAAAGATAAGGTTCTGCTGCCTGGAGCACTCAAACAAAGCTCTACAGATTTCCTCAGAAAGAGTCTCCAGGGTTACTGTGGCTCATTATGCCCTGCAAGATGTTGCTCTGCAAAAGAGGGGAAAAATTTTCTGAGGGGAATATGGAAGAGTCAACTCTGATGAGGAGGAAGGGGAAGATGGTATTGCTGCTGAGGAAATAGATGGTGTGGGCACTAATGGAGGAAATCGGGGTTATGGTGTGACATAGTAGATGGTCCAGCATCTCCAAATTTCTGACCAGTTGAGGCACCACAAGATCTCAGCCACAAACCATTGTCAACTTATCAATCAAGAGAAAGCAGAATAACTAAATGCTATCATTTCAAAATGGATGCTAGAACAATGGGATCTGGGAGTGTACATGCACATATCTTTGAAGGTGGCATGTCAAGTTAGAGACTGTTTTAAAAAAGGCTTACGGCTTTATAAACTAAGTAAGGAAATTATGATAAACTTTCATAAATCCCTGTTTAGAGAAACCATTGCCTCAGCTAAAATATTGTGTCCAGTTCTGGGCATTATATCTCAAGCCTGCTGCGCCATTCCATAAGATCATTGCGGGTCTAATATTGGTTGCAAATCGACTTCCTGTCTTTACCCAGCAACTGTCCACTCCCACGTCGATCATATATCTAGCCACCACAGCCTTGAATATATTTAATGACCCATCTTTCAGTGCTTTGTGGAGAGAAAGTTTCTACAGACTAAACCTCAGAGAGAAAAAAATCTCCTCATCCTCAGTCTTAAATGGGATACCCTTTCATTTTAAACTGTGGCCCAAGTTCTAGGTTCTCCCACAAGTAGAAATGTCCTCTCAGTATCTACTCCATCAAGTGTCTTCAAAATCTCATTTGTTTCAGTGAGATCATCTCTCATTCATCTAAACTCTTGGGAATAAACCCAACCAGGTCAACCCTTTATTATAGACTAATCCCTTCACCCCAGAAATCAGTTGTGAGCCTTCCCTAAACAGATTCCAATGAAAATAAAGCCTTCATCCGAGGAGTCAAAACTGTACACAATTGTCCATAGGCAGCCTTTTATTTAATTCATTCAGTGAGTGTTGGCATCACTGGCCAGGCCAGTATTTCTTACCCGTCCCTACTTGTCCTGCATAAGCTGCATTTTGGAACTACTGTAGTCCTTGGGGTGACGCTGATAGAAAGGGAACTCCAGGATTTTGACAGTGAAGGATTGGTGATATAGTTCCACATCAGGATGATGTGCGGCTTTGGACAGTAATTTGCAGGTGATGATCTTCTCATGCTGCTCTTGTCTTTTTAGGTTATAGAGATCATGGGTTTGTAAGGTGTTGTTGATGGAACCTTGGTAAGTTGGTGGCCCTGCATCTTGAATTTGTATATGGTGCTGTGAATTGCTGGTGGAAGGAGTGAATGTTTCAGGTCGTGGATGAAGTGCCAATAAGGTGGATTGCTTTTTTCCTGGATGGTTTCAGAGATATTGAGCCTTGTTGGAGCTGGCATTAATCAGAGAAATGAAGAGTACTCCATTACCATACTGTCTTATGTCTTGTAGATAATGGGCAGGCTCTGGGGGAGTCAGGAAGTGAGTTATTAGCCTCTGAGAGATAGTAGGAATTGCCGATGCTGGAGTCTGAGATAACAAGGTGTGGAGCTGAATGAACGCAGCAGGCCAGGCAGCATCAGAGGTGCAGGAAAGCCCCTTCTTCAGAAATGGGGGAGGGGAAGGGTGCTCTGAAATAAATAGAGAGAGGGGGAGACGATGATAGAAGGTGGATGGAGGAGCAGATAGGTGGAGAGAAGACGGACAGGTCAAGGAGGGGGGATGAAGCCAGTATAGGTGAGTGTAGGTAGGGAGTTGGGATGGGGGGTGGTCAGTGAGGAAGGAGGGGTGGGCAGGTGGGAGGGAAGACGGACAGGTCAAGGAGACGGGGATGAGGCTAGTAGGTAGGAAGTGGGGGTGGGGGTTGGTCAGTGAGGTGGGAGGAGCAGATAGGTGGGAGAAAAGATGGACAGGTCAAGGAGGCGGGAACGAGCTGGGCTGGTTTTGGGATGAGGTCAGGGGTGGGGAGATTTTGAAGCTTGTAAACTCCACATTGAGACCATTGGGCTGCAGGGTTCCCATGCAGAATATGAGGTGCTGTTCCTCCAGCCTTCGGGTGGCATCGTTGTGGCACTGGAGGAGGCTCAGGATGGACATGTCGACCAAGGAGTGGGAGGGGGTGTTGAAATGGTTCGCAACTGGGAGGTGTTGTTGTTTGTCACGAACCAAGCATAGGTGTTCCACAAAGTGGTTCCCAAGCCTCCACTTGGTTTCCCCGATGTAGAGGAGGCCACATCGGGAACAGCGGATACAGTATACCACATTAGCGGAAGTGCAGGTGAACATCTGTTTAATGTGGAATGTTTTCTTGGGGCTTGGGATGGGGGTGAGGGAGGAGGTGTAGGGGCAGGTGTAGCACTTCCTGCGGTTGCAGGGAAAGGTGCCGGGGGTGGTGGGGCTGGTGGGGAATGTGGAGCGGACAAGGGAGTCGTGGAGAGAGCAGTCCCTCCGGAAGGCAGATAACGGTGGGGAGGGAAATATACCCTTGGTATTAGGGTCAGATTGCAAGTGGCGGAAGTGGCGGAGAATGATGCGTTGAATCCGGAGGTTGATGGGGGGATACGTGAGGACAAGGGGAATTCTGTCTTTGTTGTTATTCTGGGGAAGGGGTGTGAGGGCTGAGGTGCGGGAAATGCAAGAGATGCGGTTGAGGGCGTTTTCGACCACTGTGGAGGGGAAATTGCAGTCCTTGATAAACAAGGACATCTGGGGTGTCCAGAAGTGGAACACCTCATCTTGGGAGCAGATGCGGCAGAGGCGAAGGAATTGGGAATAGGGGATAGCAAAGCATTCTTGCAGAAAGGTGGGTGAGAGAAGGTGTATTCTAGGTAGCTGTGGGAGTCAGTGGGCTTTAAATAGATATCAGTTTCCAGATGGTTACTAGAGATGGAGACAGAGAAGTCCAGAAAGGAGAGAGGGGTATCAGAGATCGTCCAGGTTAACTTATTTGGGGTGGAAGGTGTTAGTAAAGTGGATGAACTGTTCGAGCTCCTCATGGGAGCACGAGGCGGCACCGACACAGTCATCGATGTAGTGGAGGAAGAGGTGGGGTTTGGTGCCAGTGTAGCTTCGGAAGATGGACGGTTCCACGTATCCTACAAAGAGGCAGGCATAGCTTGGGCCCATGCAGGTACCTATGGCCACCCCTTCTGTCTGTAGGAAGTGGGAGGAGTTGAAAGAGCCTCTGACCTGCTGTTGCAGCCATAGTACTTAGACGGTTGATCTGATGCAGACTTCAGTCAATGCAACCCTGAGGAAGTTGATATTGGGGCTTAGTGATGGTAATATGATGGTCCAAGTGAAATGGTTACCTTCTTTCTTGTTGGAGATGGGCATTATCTGGCACTTGTGTGGTTTGAACACCACTTATCACACAAGCCCAAATTTTGTCCAGGTTGTTGCATATTGACACAGACTGCTTCAGTATCTGAGAAATTACAAATGGTTCTGTACATTGTTGCTGATAACTGCACAATCTCCTTAACATTATGATGGGGGGGAAAGTCACTGATGAAGCAAATGAAGTAGTTAGGCTAAGAACAGAGGAAAAGGTCTCTTGTGGTGTAGTGGTAATACCTCCACCTCTGAGCTGGGAGGCCTGGGTTCCACCTGCTCCAGATATGAGTTATCATATCCCTGAACAGAATGATTTGAAAATAGCTGAGGAGCTCCTGGAGCAATGTCCTGTGACTGAGATGGTCAATCTTCAAGAGTCACAAACATTTTCCTCTGTGCTAAGTATGACTCCAACAGGTGGAGAGTTAACCCTATAATTTCCATTGGTTTCAATTCGACTAGCATTCTTTGATACCACACTTGGTCAAATGCAGTCTTGATATCAAGGACTGACACTCCCACCTCACCTCTGCAATTTAACACTTTTGTGCATGTTTAGACCAAGACTGCAATGAGGTCAAAAGCAGAGTGGCCCTGGAGAAAGTGAAACTGAGCATCAGAGAGCAGGTTATTACCAAGTAAATGCCTCATGTTCACACTATCAATGACATGCTGATGATTGTGTGGAGACTGATGTGATGGTAATTTTCTGGGTTGGATTTGTCTGGCAGTTTGTCATAGGACCTAGCTGGACAGTTTTCCACAATGCCAGGTAAATGCCAGCGATGTCTCACCAAGACCTTGTATAGCTGCAGCAACAATACTCTGCTTTTATCTTGGCTCCCATTGCAACAAACATCAACATTCCATTCACCTTCTTAACCACTTGCTGTAACCTGAATACTAACCTTTCGTGATTCTTCTACCAAGACACAGAAATTCCCTTTTATCATAGAATTCTGTAGACTTGCTCTATTTAAATAATAGCATCCCTTTCTTTTCTTCCTGCCAAATGGACAACCTCACATTTCTCCACATTCTACTCAATCTGCCAAATTTTTGCCACTCATTCTATCTAAATCCTTTGAAAACTATGTAAGTTCCTCTTGACAACTTACTTTGTTTATGTCATCAGCAATTTAACTAACATAAAACTGGTCTCTTCCCCAAGTTATTGATATATATTGTAAATAGTCAAGGTCCCTTGTACTGACCCATGTGACACTCCATCAGTTACAGCTGGTCAAAAGACTCATTTATTCTTACCGTCTGCTTTCTTCTAGATGCGCAATCCACTCTCCATGTGAACTTGTATCCTAATAGTTGCTTGCAATCAGCTAACACATCACACGCTGAGGGTTTAGTCTCCACCCCTTGATCTCAGCTGACAATTGAGTCATTGAGAAACCAAGGGATTATTTTTAATTGCTCCATCAACGATCTAGGATGAGCACCAGGAAATGGTCAACATTGTCTCGTGAATTTTCTAATATTCTGGATTTTAGCAAGAAATTCCTTTCAACCGTTTCTTATTTGTTCCTCAGTGCTGCGTTGTATTATTATAGTGTATTATTGTATTATTTAAAAATGATATAATCTGAATTCCCTGCCACTGCCACCATCTGTGGAGTGTGCTGAGGCAATCAGATAATCTAACAATACTGGGATGTCTAATTCTAAACTGAAACAGTGGAATGTAAGTCTAGTGTTGTTCAAACTAATGCTGTACAATGTATATATGAGACCACACTTGGAGCAATGTACTCAGTGCTTATTGCCATACTGGAAGTATTGGTGAGGTTACAGTGAAGAACAATGAGGATGTTTCAAGCAAGAGGGCAATAGGAACAGTTTATAAAATAACATTGAAGAGATAAGATTGCTAAGAGATTGATTTTACCGAGTACATTAAGTAATATAACTCAGGTAAATGATATCCTGAATGTTAATTTAAAATTACAGGCCATCTGTAAAATGTTGTGAAAAACAACACCTTGCACTTATAGATAGTAAGAACTGCCAATGCTAAAGTCAGAGATAACACAGTGTGGAGCTGGAGGAACACAGAAGGCCAGTCAGCATCAGAGAGCATTTCTCAAGAAAGATCCCAACCCAAAATGTCAACTTTTCTGCTCCTCTAATGCTGACTGGCCTGCTGTGTTCCTCCAGCTCCACACTGTGTTATATCTTGCACTTATATTTGGCAAGAGGTCAGAAGTGGAGAAGTGCAAAGATCTGAGAGAGCTGTAGGGCTGGAGAAGGTTACAGGAGGACAAGGAGGCAAGGCCATAATTGCCAGAGATGTGTCCCCCCTAGAGCTTCACTAAACCTGTCAATGGTAGTGGGAGGATCCTTGTTCTTTATCTTGATTCTGAGTGTCCTTGCTATTCATAGAACATCCAGAGCACTTGGCGTAGGGAACAGGTGGAAATCCAACAAGGGTTGGCAACTGGGAGGATGTAGGAACCCCTAACAAGCTTTCTTGAACAGTATGTAATGGAACCGACGAGGGAGCAAGCTATCCTAGATCTGGTCCTGTGTAATGAGACAGGAATAATTAATGACCTCATAGTTAGGGATCCTCTTGGAAGGAGTGATCACAGTATGGTTGAATTGAGAATACAGATGGAGAGTGTGGAGATAAAATCCAATACCAGGGTCCTGTGCTTGAACAAGGGGAACTATAATAGAATGAGGGAGGACTTGGCTAAAGTAGACAGGAAACAAAGATTTTATGGTGGGACAGTTGACGAGCAGTGGAGGACTTTCAAAGCAATTTTTCAAAGTGCTCAGCACAAGTATATTCCAATGAAAAGGAAGGACTGTAAGAAAAGGGGTAATTTGCCATGCGTGTCTAAAGAAGTAAGGGAGGCTATCAAATTGAAAGAGAAGGCATACAAAGTGGCAAAAAACAGCATGAAACTAGAAGACTGGAAAAACTTTAAAGGTCAACAGAAAGCCACAAAAAGAGCTATAAAGAAAAGTAAGATAGAAAATGAGAAAAAAACTAGCACAGAATATAAAGGCAGATAGCAAAAGTTTCTATAAATATATAAAACGAAAAAGAGTGGCTAAAGTAAACATTAGCCCTTCAGAGGATGAGAAGGGGAATTTAGTTATGGGATATGATGAAATGGCCGAGGCATTGAACAGGTATTTTGTATCGGTCTTCACAGAGGAGGACACTAATAACATGCCAGTAATTGACAAAGAGACGAAGGTAGGTGAGGACCTGGAAACAATCATTATTACGGAAGAGGTAGTGTTGGGCAAGCTAATGGAGCTAAGGATTGATAAGTCTCCTGGCCCTGATGGAATGCATCCCAGGGTACTAAAAGAGATGGCGGGAGAAATAGTAGGTGCACTGGCGGTAATTTTCCAAAATTCGCTGGACTCTGGGGCAGTCCCAGCAGATTGGAAAACAGCAAATGTGACGCCACTGTTTAAAAAGGGAAGTAGACAAAAGATGGGGAATTATAGACCGGTTAGCTTAACCTCTGTAGTGGGGAAGATGCTTGAGTCTATTATCAAGGAAGAAGTAGCAAGGCATCTTGTTAGAAATTGTCCCATTGGGCAGACGCAGCATGGGTTCATGAAGGACAGGTCATGCTTGACAAATCTTTTGGAATTCTATGAAGAGATTACGAGCAAGGTGGACAATGGGGACCCAGTGGATGTGGTGTACCTAGATTTCCAAAAGGCCTTCGACAAGGTGCCACACAAGAGGCGACAGCATAAGATAAGGATGCATGGCATTAAGGGTAAAGTATCAGCATGGATAGAGGATTGGTTGACTAACAGGAAGCAAAGAGTGGGGATAAATGAGTGCTATTCCAGCTGGCAGTCAGTGACTAGTGGTGTGCCTCAGGGATCGGTGTTGGGACCGCAATTATTTACAATTTGTATAGATGATTTGGAGTTGGGGACCACGTGTAGGGTGTCAAAGTTTGCAGATGACACTAAGATGAGTGGCAGAGCAAAGTATGCAGAGGACTGTGAAACTTTGCAGAGGAACATAGATACATTGAGTGAGTGGGCAAAGGTCTGGCAGATGGAATACAATGTAAATAAATGTGAAGTGATACATTTTGGTAGGAGTAATAGTAAAAAGGATTATTACTTGAATGGTAAAAAGTTGCAGCATGCTGCTATGCAGAGGGACCTGGGTGTCCTTGTGTCTGAATCACAGAAGGTAGGTTTGCAGGTACAACAAGTAATTAGGAAGGCAAATGGAATTTTGTCCTTCATTGCTAAAGGGATTGAGATTAAAAGCAGAGAGGTTATGTTGCAGCTGTACAAGGTGCTGGTGAGGCCACACCTGGAGTACTGTGTGCAGTTTTGGTCTCCTTACTTGAGAAAGGATGTACTGGCACTGGAGGGGGTGCAAAGGAGGTTCACTAGGTTGATTCCGGAGTTGAGGGGGTTGGCTTATGAGGAGAGACTGAGTAGATTGGGATTATATTCATTGGAATTCAGAAGATTGAGGGGGGATCTTATAGAAACATATAAAATTATGAAGGGAATAGATAAGATAGAAGTAGAGAGGATGTTTCCACTGGCAGGTGAAGCTAGGACAAGAGGGCATAGCCTCAAGATTAGAGGGAGCAGATTTAGGACTGAATTGAGAAGGAACTTCTTCACCCAGAGGGTTGTTAAGCTATGGAATTCCTTGCCCAGTGGAGTAGTTGACACTACTTCAGTAAACGTTTTTAAAGATAAGGTAGATTTTTTTTGAACAATAAAGGAATTAAGGGATATGGTGAGAATGCGGGTAAGTGGATCTGAGTCCACGAAAAGATCAGCCATGATCTTATTGAATGGCGGAGCAGGCTCGAAGGGCCAGACGGCCTACTCCTGCTCCTAGCTTTTATGTTCTAAGCAACAAGAGATTGTATCCACTGACCTCTTTGAAAAGGTGATCTGTGTTGAAATGAATTAAATGTTGTCCTTTCAGATTTCCAGGCTATAATTATTTAATAGGTTAGTCTGCCTTGGTGTATTCCCACCAGTGAAACAGTAGGTATCTCTGAAAGCCCAGAAAGTGGGAAGCTAACATAAGGATTTGGCTTTAGTCCCTTCTAGTTTGGAATAGGAAAAAGCTCCGCCCCAAGTCCATCGTGCTCCTAATTACCAATAGAACCATAGTTATTACACATCTCAGACTAGTCACAGCTCTTTTGGGGCACATTTACAATAGCGACATCTGGAATGTACCACAGAATGACCACAGATATTCAGTCCTTTGCCTTTCACGACACCACAAAACTTAGATGTTAGACTGGGAGCACTAAAACAGTAAAGAAAGATCAATGGTCTTTCCCAGCCTTAAATGTTGCTTGTAATATTTCTAACCTAAATGTAACATCTTCACTTCTAGCATCTTGGTGCCAAGCCTCATTTAGTGGACTGTGAAGATGAAATTAATGAGATGAAAATCCTCCTGGTTCAGAAACGTAATCACTGCACTTTTAAAAGGTCAACTCACTCTCTCGAACTCCTTAGTCTCTGGTTTGGAATTTGGTTTTGTATGAAGGTAATGACCCTGAACTGGGAACCTCAGTCAGAGCTGATCTGTACTCAGACTCACACATCAAAACTGGGCAGTACATTTCGACAAACCAAATAATATCACAAAAGGCGGTAGCTTTAGTATTTGGACACCTCCTATTGAGCACATTGTCTGAAATAAGCTCAGCATCCAAATTTTGAAACCACCATCTTGACTCAATTTCAATAAAACAATTTTCTCAGAGAATTGTAGACATGAGAGCACGAGGAGGCCATTTAGCCCCTCATGCTAGTTTAATGTCAATAATGCAAATTCCTGCCAAATCCTTTTATCTTCCACCTTTGCAAATATTTGACCTTCTCTTTTAAATTAAGTTTTATCTCTAATCTCAGTGACCACATGTGGTGATGAGCCTTGTTAAGAATACATTCTCCTCTGTTTCCCCTTCATTGCTTCAATGACAATCCTTTCTCTCTCTTCCCTATCTCCTCACACATCCACCAATGAAAGTAGCTAGTTGTTTGGTACATCTTGAGTTTTGCTGATAAACAAATACATTTTGTTCAAGCTTTTCACCTTGCATTCTTCACAATTCACATAAATACCACATAAAGGGGAAAACAACATCTTATATTGTATAAGAAGAGAGTGCTGATTGGTTGGCAAGTGCTGATTGGTAAAGGCATTATCATAGAGAATGCACCAGGTTATTTTTCTTCATTCATTAGATGTAAGAGGTCACTGACTAGATCAGCATTCATTGCTCATTTCTAGTTTTCCAGAGTCAACCACATTGGGTCTGGAGTCACATGGTGGTCACACAGCACATTTCCTTCACTGAAAGACAATAATGAACCAGATGGATTTTTTTTTTGCAACAATTGACAGTGGTTACATTATGCCATTGGGCTGGTTCTTAAATTTCAGATTTTCATTGAATTCAAGTGTCGCCCCATCTGTCATGGTGAAATTCAAAACAAAGGCCCCAGAGAATTAGCCTGCAGTTCTGGATTACTAGTCTGGTGACACCACATCAGTTTGATGACTGATCATAAATTGCCAAGCTTTGTCTACATTTTAAACATTTGTTAAGGCATTGCCCTGAGTAAGGAACCAGAAAATAATCAGAACTTCTTTTGTTCTGTCAGCAAAATACAGAGCCCTACAAATTATTAGATGGAGGTTCCATTGCAGACAAGTATGCTATTCTGAACCCAACTGACAATACTAAAATGCTTGTCAGTGTAATTCCTCGCACCGTCAAGAATATTTAGCAATTTCTGTCCAATCAGAGAACTATATCCAATGTTGGACATTATGTTTTGAGTTTTGCAGGTATGGGCTGGTTGGCTACATTCAGTATCTTGCCTGTTGCAAACAGCTGAAGGTATATGCTATTTCATTTGATCTGCCAATTTTTGGCACATATCACTACAATTTCTCATTTCCTTTTCTCTATAAACCTCCATTTCACAGCCTCCCTCTCTTCAACCCTTCATTCTTCGTCTCCTTCTCTCTAATCCTCCATTCCCCAGTGTCCCTTTCTCTAACCTTCCATTCCCTGTCTTCCTCTCTCTAGCCATCCGCTTCCCTCACTTCTTCTTTTCAACAAGCCTCCAATTCTAATCACCATGCCTCCCTGCACCCCAAAACCCTCAACTCCAGGTCTTCACAAGCTTTCAACTTGCTCTCTCCATGAGGCCCATTCTCAAGTTTCCCTCTCTCCTTTGAGTCTCTTCCCCTGATTCCTAAATGCCTCCAATGATCACTATTCTCTGGGGGTGATTACACTGATTCTTACAATCTTCACGGAAAGAGCTAAGGAATTTTTAACATTAATCCAGTTTAACCACATTCTGACCTCCAGAGCCAGGTTAGCAGTTAATACTATGTCTACTGTACAAAGGATAGGGCTGAACAGCCAAAACTTGTTGGTTAGGGTCAGGGGAGATGTTAAAACTTTAAGGCTGGAAAGAATTGAATTGGATCAGGTTTTGGGTGCAAAAGCTGCAATTTGCAAATACTCCAAATATGTGTTCCTTCAGGAATTCCACCAGCCTGTCAAATCTACATGCTTTCTTCTCCCTCGTCTCTCTGGTCAGTGAGAAGATGCTGAATGCTGTCTCTTACCATACACAGCCTCATCTTCCTAATGTAGTGATGCAGAATGAAATCTCGTAATGTACAATCTGTTCCTGGATGGAAGATTCCCCACTGGTGTAGAAATTGAGAATGATGCTGACCTAAATAGTCCCTGCTAGCACTAGTCTCATCCTGTTGTAAGGGTTCTGGTCAGATTGTAGGAGATTCACAGATTCATGATCCTTTGAGAGAATAATTGCTCATCTCTGTTTTAAACCTGACATACCTTAGCTTTTCTAGTTTACCCCACAAGGGGAAACGCCTGGTCGACGTTTATTTTATCAGTCCCTTTGGCATCGTATATACCTCATTAGATCTCCTCCCATTCTTTTAAACTCAAGTAAGTACACACCTAAACTGTTCAATCTCTCCTCATAGGAAAGATCTCTGGAATTAATCTAGTGAACCTTCTCTGAACTGCTTCCAATCCCATTTCATGCTTTTGTAAGGTAGGGGACCAAAATTGTAAGCAGTATTCCACTTATTAAAGGGCTTCTGCTGAGATAGAGACGCACAGCATGGAAACAGACCTTTCAGTCCAACCAGTCCATGCTGACCATAATCCCAAACTAAACTAGTCCCACCTGCCTGCCCTTGGCCTATATCCCTTCAAACATTTCTTGTTCATGTACTTATCCAAATGTCTTTTAAATGTAGTAACTGCACCAGCACCCACCACTTCCTCTGACAGTTCATTCGACACAAATCACACTCTGTGTAGAAAAATTGCCACTCAAGTCTTTTTTAAATCTTTCTCCTCTCACCTTAAAGATATGACCCTAATTTTGAAATCCCACACTCTAACAAAAAGACACCTGCCATTTACCTTATCTATACCTCTTGTAATTTTATGAACATCTATAAGGGCACCTCTCAACCTCCTACACTCCACTGAAATGTCCCAGCCTGTATAGCCTATCTTTATAACTCAAACACTCCATTCCTGGCAACACCCTGATAAATCTCTTCTGAACTCTCTCCAGCATAATAATATCCTTCCTGTAACAGGCTGACCAGAACTACACTCAGTACTCCAGAAAAGTCCTAACCAATATCTTGTACAACCTCAACATGATATCCCAAATCCTATACTCAATGGTCTGAGCAATGAAGGCAAGTTTGCTAAATGTCTTCTTAACCAACTTGCCTATATGTGATGCAAACTTCAAAGAATTACGTACCTGAACCCCTAGATCTCTGTTCTACAACACTGCCCAAGGCTCCACTTTTAATTGTATAAAGTCCTACCCTTGTTTGTTTTACCAAAATGCAATACCTCACATTTATCCAAATTAAACTCATTATGCCACTCTTATATACTTCAATATGCCATTGAACCAATTAATCGATGTCTCTTTGTAATCTTAGATAACCTTAGATAGAGGAAGAAGAAATATTGTCCAAAGACCCTGGTTGGATAGGACCTTCTATTGAGAGCCCTCACCCTGTGAACAATGTCCCTTTTAGCTGCATGAGCTGTAGGTCCACATCATGCTACAGCTCACAAAGGTCTGCAATTATAATCCCCATTACCATTTTACCCTTAAACCCAGCATAGGATTTCCTCAAACTCTACATCAGCAATAAGTAAGGCAAAAACAACTCACCTGGAAATTGCATGGTTGTTTCTTTAAATAGTGCTGGTAGCAGGTAAGGGCCTCTCATGTAGTTGAAGTGTGAAGAAGGCATTAACAGAGCTTGAATAATTCAACTTGGCAAAATGTGTACAAAAATCAGCTTTGGAGACTAACTAATATTACAATTTAACCACTCTTCATGTTCCAAATGAACGAATGACATGCCTGCACTAGCGCCCTGTCAAACCAGGTACAATGTCAATGGTGGGTCAAGGTATTTTGGATATTTTAGTATCTCTGGAGTTTGCAGTGTCAGCAATCAGAGGAGCTATGGAGCTAATTGTGCAGCCCAAGAATCTGAAATTCAAATTCCATCGTTCCTAATGGAGGTGAGACAGCAGCTGGCCAGCAAACACCTTTCCAGGAAGTAGATTGGCTGACTGAGTGTATTAATAAGGCTGGCAGTCTCTGTCTTTAGCCACTCTTTAACCACTTTGCCAGCCAGAATTTCTCGGCTCAAGAAATCCACCAGCCATAGGGACGTTGCAGGAGGACAACTTGCTACCAACTCCAAATGACCCCCACCCCCAATAGATCCTATTCCTTCTCCCTCTGATGCCTGGATCAAATGGTCAAACCAAAATGCTTAGGACCAGAATTGAACAGCATGCATGGAACCTTGAACCTCTGAATCTCCCAAGATGACTTTCACTTGTCACAGCCCAACCCAGTCAGCATTCAGTCCTTTGCGTCTGTTGTACATATGGGTGCATTTCCACTGGAAATTTAATTTGTTAACTTCATGGGCTGCTAGTTGTAGTGCATGGGATAGGAACACCTCATTCAGGGAAGTTGCAAGCCATCTCTGGATGTTTGGGTGCACTGTTATACACAGCTGCTTACAAGAATTTAGACTTGAAATGTTAGCTTTCTTTCTCTCCATAGATGCTGCCTGGCCCGTTGTAATCCCCAGCATTTTTTGTTTTCAGTTCAGATTCCAGCAATTTCAGTAATTTGTTCCTGCTTACAGGGATGGTTGCTGCATTCATTTTCATTCATGGACTGAATGGGGACATTGGGGGGCCAATGATCAAACACGAGGCTAGGTTTCCCAAGTTATTACAGTTCCAGATGGATATCCCAAAGTGTTAAGCTCCCAGGAAAGGAGGATAATCTGGTTCCATTATATTATTCATCCACCTCTTGAGCTGGTCACCGCAAGGTTAATTTAGAAAGGATTCCTCCCTTGTGAATGCATTTCTCTCAGACCAAATGCAGTTCATTTAAAAGGAACCAATTTAACTGGGTTTTCTTACATTTACTTAAAAAAAGTGAAGTTGTGAGTTACTAAACACATACACATGGATTGGAAATAAGGAGCGAGTCCAAAACAAAATATGGGCAGTCTCTATGGGTCATTCATGAAGAGCAGATAATAGAATGTTGATCATTGAACAGTTGATTTCAGCAGACTTAACTTTTGCAGGTCAGTTGAAGTCATTTTTTTCTGTTTCCTTTTTAAAGTAGTTAATTGCAGCACTCAGAATGAGAAAGAGATAACACAGTATGGAGCTGGAAGAACACAGCAGGCCAGGCAGCATCAGAGAAGCAGGAAAGTTGATGTTTCGGGTCGGGACCTTTCTGTGTTATCTCTGACTCCAGCATCTGCAGTTCTTGCTATCACTCAGAAAGAGAACATCCTTCCCATCAACTGGTTTGTTAGTCAGCAGGCTTTAGCACTCAGATGGAGAGAGATATTTTTACCTCCAACGCAGTGGGAGCTTCTTTGATTGTGACCTTGACAGCACACTAACACACAATCCCAGGCTAGTACACACAAATGCCTCAGTTCACTAACACACTGACTTCCATCAGCATATGTAGACTGGGTTGCAGTTGATTTATTAACCTCCTTTCTCTGGAAGTCAAAAGACAAAAATTATCTGCAAGAGATAGTTGGAGGCTTGGAGACCGCTTTGTGGAACACCTACACTCAGTTCGCGACAAACGACTGCACCTCCCAGTCACAAACCACTTCAACTCCCCCTCCCACTCCTTGGACGACATGTCCATCCTGGGCCTCCTCCAGTGCCACAATGATGCCACCCGAAGGTTGCAGGAACAGCACCTCACATTTTACTTGGGAACCCTGCAGCCCAATGGTATCAATGTGGACTTCACAAGCTTCAAAATCTCCCCGCCCCGACCGCATCCCAAAACCAGCCCAGCTCGTCCCCACCTCCCTAACCTGTCCATCCTTTCTCCCACCTATCCACTCCTCCCACCTCAACCCCCACCCCCACCTCCTACTTACCAGCCTCAACCCCACCTCCATGACCTGTCCGTCTTCCCTTGACTGACCCACCCCCACCCTAACTCCCCACTTACACTCACCTTTACTGGCTCTATCCCCACCTCCTTGACCTGTCCGTCTCCTCTCCACCTACCTGCTCCTTTATCCATCTTCCATCCGCCTCCCCTCCCTCTCTATTTATTTCAGAGCCCCCTTCCCATCGCCCACTTCTGAAGAAGTGTCCAGACCCAAAACGTCAGCTTTCCTACTCCTCTGATGTTGCTTGGCCTACTGTGTTCATCCAGCTCTACACCTTGTTATCTCAAATATCTGCAAGTGTTTGCTGTCTACTGAGAGGAGGACAACAATCAGCCCCTTCATTATCTCTTCTTGTTATATCTCTCTGTTTGTAGTTTCTCTGACACTTTACAGGTGGAACAGTCCAAACAGGACAGCACCAGATGTACATCCATAGCCTTTTTTTTGTAGTAGTATTTTTTTAAAAAAACACACGTTTTAGGATTAAAAGCTAAAAACATCCATGGAGCTCAGGATTCTGGCCCAATGTAATGACACTGGCTAGGTCAGCATTTGTTGTCCATCCTTAATTGCCCAGAGGCCAGTTGAAAATTAACCACATTACTGGAGTCACACGTAGGCCAAACAAGGGCAGCAGATTTCCTTCCCTAAAGGACATAAAGGAGCCAGATTTTGTTTTTGCAACAGCTTACTAGCCATTATCTATGGCAACAATTTGAACTATTTCCCCAGAATATTATCCTAGGGTTTGGAATTGCTAATCCAGCAACATGACCACTATGCCACCATCTCCCACTAGTCCTGAGCTTTCACTAGTTAACTAATGAGCTTTCAACTTAGAAAACAATGTTCTTGTGAGCACTTCTATTTATATCTTCTCATTTATGAACTAGAATAATTTGCCTTATCCCCTTCAAGTTGGGAGGAGTGGGTGGTTACAAGAGTATAATACAAAGCAAGGAATCAAGGCAAATCTTGGGAATGGGTGAGAAATTGGCGAAAGGAGAGAAAGTAGTAAGCACTAGTTAGAGCAATTTTATTGAGAGAGGGAAATATTGAATAGGGTATCCAAGAGCTTCCAATTGGGACCATTATTTTTTCTGAAATATATCAATGTCTTGGACTCAGAAACACATCCTAAAATTTTCAAGATGATTTCAAACTAGGAGTGAGGTAGAATCTGGAAAGCAACTTAGAATTTTCAGAATGAAATGGGCGAAATATGCAAGTGAAGTGAAAAATGGGGGATGAAACTGAATGCAGACAGATGAAAAGTATTGCATTGGTAAGTAATACAAGTGCTTCATGAAAAGATAAAGTGAAAATAAAAGAAACCTTGGAGTCCTAGCTGACGTAGTGCCAAATTTTCCCAACTAATGTGCAACAAGAGAAAAAACAAAGCTAATAAAATATCTAACTCAATAGACTAAACAGTAGATTGCATGTCAGAGCAAGTTGAGACCAAACTGGGCAATTTCCTGGTCATTAATAAACAAAAGAAAGATTCTTATACTGAAAATAGGGCCAGGAAGAACCACAATTCCAATGCCTCACATCAAATGTCTGAATTATGAAGAAATACAGGAGAAGCCCAGATCTTTCACGCTGGAAAGGACAAATCTGAAGAGTGGCCTTTTTAAAAATAGATCAAATAGTGCGGAGAATGGAAAAAGTAAATCCAAATTTTTGATTTAGAAGCACACTTCTTTGAAAGGCAAAGTCTCTTAAATTTTAGCTTTAAAGGTAAATTAGGACTTTTATGAGAAAACATGACAGCATAAAAAATGGTTATTGTAGAGAATAAATCTTTGGGAAGAATAACAGAAAGTTGTGAAGTTGGTGATACATTGGCAATGAAGCACCAAATTCAACGGTAAAAAAAATGAGTGACCATAAATTGCCCTCTTCCCCTAACACCCAAACCAAGTTCACTTCTTTGGAATGTTTTAAGAAATAATTGAATGCTGAAATGGGACTGGGAAGATGGGTTTAATATCTTTCTGAATGTATGGGCTAAATGGCTTTCTTCCTTCATATTTATCAGAATCAGATAGAATAGAGACATCCTCCGTGAGAAAAATATTTTTCTGCAAAATTGCATTATCTCTTTTATTGCACTTTACTGCTCATTTAATGTCCTGTGATAAAAATTTAGCATAAAGAAAAATAATATTGTCAATTTTTTTTAAAAAACTTTGGACTCACAACTACTTTATAACATACTTTCAAGACTTCTAAAGAGGCAGCAATGTTATTAATCCTCAAAACTAAGTCTAAAGACCTCTTCTGGGAGAAGGCAGTTCAATAGCATTCAGTACATTAACACAATGTGGTTGTATTGATATGTCGTTAAGACATTGCATCCAACAAAATGTGATGGGCAATCAGAGGGATTAACTTTTCTCTCTAAGCAAAAGCAAAGATTTCATGCGTTGGTGTAAATCTTATGCACAAACCCAATTGCACACAGACATCTACCCAAACTCAGAAATCAACAAGAAAATATAATTAATACAATTAAAATAATAAATTAAACATCACTTTTTTTTAACTATTGCTGTTGTCTACAAGCTATTTTTTCTCAGACAAGTACTTTCACTTGATACTTTTTTATTTATTTGATCTTATTGTGAGTGCAATTATCTGCAAATTATATTAAATATAAACTTTATTTAATAAAAGGAATTGGCCACAATATTAGCGAAGAGAAGGGGTGCATTGCTGAGAGATAGGAGTTTCACGCTCAGGAAACTTGAAAGAATGGATTTCCGCTCAGGTCTTGCTGTGTTTATCTTAACTGACGGATTCAGCAGTCCTCTCCTCCTTTTAGCTGTCAGGTTTTCCAGGATCAGGGAAAAGATTGAATTTAAAATGGAGATTAAATCTGAAGCATACAGCCTCATTGTTATATTGAAATGACCAATCTGTGAGTGTGTTGAGTTGCTGGGTCGGGGTTGGATTTAAGAATTTTAAGATTTAACAGCCCACCTGACCCAAAACCATTTGTTTTTAGAGGTTAAATTCACTCGAATGCTTCTATCAGTTTAATCAGACATTGAATTATTTTATATACTGTAAGCATTTTAGTTATCACAAAATCCCCCATATAACTGAACAAAAGAAAGTGATTACTGGTTTGCAATAATGTAGTGAATTAAGTCTGAAGCATGTGACCTATTTATATTTTATAACCATGAATCATATTCTACATTTTTTTTAAACTATGGCAAGATATATTTAATGGTCTGCATAAGGTGAATTCATAAGCATATCTGTGCCAAATTGTTTCTTAATTGGCTGTCATGTTTTCCTATATTACAACAATGATTGCAATTCAAATATATTCACTGGCTGCAAATCTGCATTCTGGGGTCTTTGCAAGTTCTGAAAAGCACTATACATTAATGCAAGTTCTGTCTTGCTGTTTTAAAATCACCATATGAGTGGTACCATATACAATAATGTATCAAAAATGGTTCATTTTAGTAGAAGTCACATTTGTTTTACATAGATATGATTTATAAAAATCTGTAGGCAACTTCAGATAGAAAGACCAATTCAGGTATCTGTTATGCTGCAATGCAATTTAGGAGTGTTATATTATGTTCAGAAATAAGCATAAATAAAACTGATTTGTATACAGTAATATATCTGAAGTATTTCCATTATAAACCTTATCAAGTCTTATTTTTGTTTTGCTTTCTGCTAGTCAGTGAGCATCTTTTTCAACCAATCTAAAAGACAAGATTAATCAATCACACTACAGATTAATCTATATGTCGAAACTGATTGAATACTTGAAATGTTTCCAACATCAAAGGTATAATATTAACTAAATCTCAACAAATGGAAATAAAGCTTTTTAAAAACTTTAAATTGTTAAACTTTCATAACTTCTCAATTTGTACATCATTTTTTTCCGTGCAATATACAAATACTGTTTATTTAATAATAATTACAACTGATAGATCAATAATAGCAATGCTGTAGAAATTACAAGCATGATAACTTTATATATCTGAATTCTGTCTTCAGGCTGGAACCTAATCAGCCACTATAAAGTTCCTATTCTGTCTAACCAATGACTGTATGGAACAGCAGCACATAGCTTTGCTGTCAACAGCTAAAGGATGGACTTTGCTGATATTAAGTGTCTATCCATTTGGGAAGCAAAAACAAATATGCTGTAGACCCAGCTTTTGTCATAGATAAATAGTTCTTTCTGCAGTGAACCCAGGAGTATTTAGAACAGCCGTGCAAAGTCCAATGAAGTGTCAGATAGAGCTAGCAACGCCATCATTTACTGTCAACAGAACCCTTCATCACTTACACTGATCATCTAAAAAATTACCAATGATTGATACTGATGGCAATGATGATTACTCTTGCAATAAGCTTAATTAAAATAATGAAGTACTGTTGCACCCAATTTAGTTGTTTTCACAGGCAGCATAATGTATAAGATGCACAAGAAAGTCACTAACACACAATGCAGTCATAATTCAAACATGACACAGCTGTGGAGCTTACATTAGTTGTGTGTGTTGTTGTTTTTCCTAATAGTTATTGAAACAAATACAGCCACTATCAGTGTAGATTGAAGTGGGAAAAGAAATAGAAAAAAGATTTTTTTGAAATGTCCTTATAGTCTCTGGGATGTTCTGTCAAGTTTGTGCAAGACAGTTACCTCCACTGAGCTGACAGCTGAAATTAAGCCCACTTCTCATTGCTGCTAACCAACAGTTAAAGGTTATAGCGGGCTAGATGGTGCCTGCAGTGTAGGGAGTCAATCTTGGCCTTCCTCATTCCAGGTAGCCTGAGCTACATGACCCATCTGCTGAGCTCTAATGTCAGATCATTTTTCTTTCAGCAAGTACCTGGATTACTTGCACACACAGTTGTGCTGTCTTCCACTACAACACCCAGAAGGCTGGTCATAACACAGGTACTGTACTGGAATATTTCATTGACTTGGATAAAGAACATGGCATCTGCTACGTAATACTAAATGCCAAGGTTTTTATGGGCAAACTAATGTGAAAATTGCAACCACAAAAGTTAACAATATGTCAAATTGCTAGTACTTTGCATTAATTACTGATTCATTATTTCCATTAAAAAACCAAATGTTTCATTTTGTTTTGTGACAAAACAGATGGACTCATGATAGCATTAAAATATGATTATTTTCCACAGGCCTACATTTCTACTCTCCCTGTGAAATAGTCTGTCACAGAGAAGGTCATTGCAAAAATCCTGCTCAATCACCTCTTCCCAGTGGCTGAGGAGTTCCTCCTGGAGATACCGTGGGGATTCTGTCCATCAAGAGGACATCATGTGCACAGCAAGACAAGTCGAAGAAAAATGCGGAGGGTGGCCATGGCCTCTAAACATGACCATTCGTTGACCTCACAAAGGCTATCAGCACCGTCATCCAGGAGAGGTTGTGAAGAATGCTTGTCTACTTACGTTGCCCGCAAAATTCTGTCACCATTTTCTGCCTTCTGCATGGCGTTATGCAAGCTGTGATCCTCACAAATGGATCCACCACAGCGCTGATGCATGTGCATACTGTGACCAAGCACCAATGCACATCCCCATCATCCTCGCCACAACACTCCAGCCCCAAAACAATGAAGCATCCTGCTGGAGTGCAGCTTCTTGAGGATGAGCAAAAAACTGTTCAACCTGCATCACTTCCTCTCCAGAACCAAGACCGCCCCTGGTTCTGCCACACAAACAACGCCAAAGATTTCTCCAATTCCTAAATGCCTGGAGTTTTCTCACAGCGCTGCTGTTGCCTGAATGCCCAGCTTCAGTTGACATTCCTTCGCAGTGATCTAAATGCACTGTAGCTTCTACTGTTGTTCACTGACCTTTGAACTGATCTGGATGACTTATGAAAACTTTCCAAGCGCGTCCCACCCACGTTACTAGGCAGGATCACCTGTAGCAAGTAGAATGAATTAGAATTAGAATTTGCTTTTATTGTCACATATACACAATGAATATAGTGAAAAGTTTATATGTTGCCACTTACAGCACCATCTTAGGTACAAGGGTACGTATGTACAGCTTCTGTAGTTACAAGATCTTAGAAAATAGAGAAATAAAATGTCCAGCATTGCAGAAATAAAAGTTCAAAACAACGGTCTTCAAACCCAGACCACACTGGCACCTAGCTTCCAGTCTGCAGCGGGCTACACTTTGAGGATCATGAGGCTGGGAGATTGCTTCAGACTGCCACGCCGGACCGAGAGGACGCCAAGCCATGCTGAGGGGGTGCCACACTGGGAGGCCACTCTGGGAGGCCACCACAATAGGCTGGGAGGTTGCTACGTCGACCAATTGATGGCCATGCCACGCTGGAAGGCAGTTACTGGGGGCCACTGCATGAGGCCGGAAGGTCATCACGCCATGCCGGGAGGCTGCCATACCAGGCCAGGAGATCGCCAGTCACAGGAGACTGGGAATTGTTGCTGGAGACCAGGAATCGTTGGTGGAGGCCAGGAGTCATCGGAGGCTGGGGGGAAAGAAGAAAGAAAAATCACTAGGGGGTAAAAAAAGGGAAGGAACGAAGACGAGTAATGGCTGAGTGGACAAGCCCCTGCTGGAGTGTCCTGCTCCACCATCATTTTGGAAGTATTTAAACATCCTGTGCACTAAATGTCATAATCTTGATCAAATTACCTCAGCTCCCAACTCCACAACACACAGCTAAAAAAATACTCATTACAACTTATAAGAAGTGATTAACTGTATTGTAGATAAATGTATTAACAATACAAAAATAGAAAGGAAAGAAAATTATGAGGAGGGGATAAAGAGACCGAAGATGAAACTGATGAGGTAAATGAGTGGGTAAAACAATTGGCAGATGGGGCTAATGGGGGAAAATATGAATGTGTCCAGCTTGTCAGGGAGCATATAGAAGAGTATAGTTCAAATGGAGCATGACTGCAGAATGTTATGTTGCAGAGGATCTATAAGTCAAAAAAACAAAGAGCAGTTCAGCACAGGAGCAGGCCCTTTAGCCCACCAAGCCTGTGCCTTCACATGACACCTTTATAAACTAAAAACCTTTTGTCTCTATGCAGTCTGTAGCCCTCTATTCCTATCAATTCATGTATCTTTCAAAATGCCTCTTAAATGTTACAATCGTATCTGGCAGCGCATTCCAAGAATTTACCACCCTCTGTGTAAAAAACCTGCTTCTCACATCTCCTTTAAACTTTCTCTCTTTTACCTTAAACCTACGTTGCATAGTAATTGACATTTTTTGATTTAATTTGATTTAATTTATAGTTTTCACATGTACCTAGGTACAGTAAAAAGATTTGTTTTGTGTGCAGTACAGGTAGGTCATAAAGTACAAAGATCATAGGGTGATTGAACAGAGTGAGTAAATCAAAACTATGGCTTCAAAGAAGATGCACATGAAGCAAGATCAACATTACATTTGAAATTTGGGAGGTCCATTCAGAAGTCTAATAACATTGGGGAAGAAGCTATTCTTGAGCCTGTTGGTACATGTGTCAAAGCTTTTGCATCTTCCGCCTGACGGAAAAGGTTAGAAGAGATTATAACCAGGGTGGGAGGGGTCTTTGATGATAATTGGCTGCCTTTCCCAAGGCAGCGAGAAGTGTAGATGGGGTCAACTGATGGAAGGTTGGCTTGCGTGATGGACTGTGCTGTGTTCACAACTCTGTGGTTTCTTTTGGTCCTGGGCAGAGCAGTTGTCACATCAAGTCATGATGCATCCCATGCAGAATGTTTTCTATTGTGCGTCTATAAAAGTTGGTGAGAGTCCTTATGGACATGCCAAATTTCCTTAACTTACGGAGGAAGAAGACCCTGGGGAAAAGATTCCAACTGTCCATTTTATCCATGCCCCTCATAACTTTGTAAACTTCTATCAGGTCACCCCTCAGCCTCCAACGTTCAAGTGAAAACAAACCAAATTTGTCCAACTTCTCCTCAAAGCTAATACCCTCCAAACCAGGCAACATCCTGGTAAACATTTTTCTGTGTCCACTCCAAAGCCTCCACATCCTTTTGACAGTGTCTGTGTACAATAATCAGAAAATGTCACCACGCAGGCACAGCAAGTAATTAAGATGGCAAATGGACTGTTGAAATTTATTGAAAGAAGAAATGCATATAAGAATAAGACTCACTAGAACTGTAAAGGGAATTTCTGAGACCTCACTTAGAGTATTATATGCAGTTTTGGTCACCTTAGTTAGTAAGCGGCATGCTTGTGTTGGAAATAGTGCAAAGAAGAGTCAAGGCTGATTCTTGGATTGAAGGTGTTATCTTATGAGGAAATACTGAGCAGATACTCCTTGGAGATTAGAACACGGAGGAGTGATCTTACTGAAACATTTAAGATTCTGAAGGAGCTTAATGTTATAGATGCTGATAGGATGTTTCCCCACATTGAGGAACCTAGAACTAGGGGGCACCGATTAAAGCTAAAGAGTCTCTCATTTGAGATGGAGCTGATAGATAATTTCTTTTTCTTACAAGGTCATAAGTGTTTGGAATTATGTGGAATAGACAGGAAAGTTTAGTTAAAGCTGTTGTTGATCAATGTTGATTTTATTGACTAGCAGAGCAGACTCAAGGGACCAAATAGCTCTAGTCCTGCTCCTATTTCTTATATTCTTATATATGGTTCTAACCGATGAAACACAGTTGAGAATGGATGAAAGCTTAGTACTAACTTTAATCACCCCTGTTTCTGATCTTAACATCTCCGACTTCCCTCTCAGGAACCCCCACAATCTCCTCTCAGCCTCCAACCCTACACCTCTCAATCACACTTTATGGCTCAGTCAATAAAACAGCAGGCCCTGATGATATTTCTTCTTAAACTGTTATAGTCCCAAGATGATGCCTCCAAATTATGTCATGATCCCCGAACAGACCAAAAACATTTTGTAATGATCCCAGATGGGTCCACACAATTATTTTATGATCTGGTTAGGGACACATGACCTTTATTTTTAAAGTAAATAAAAGCTGAGTTCCAAGACACTTACTAAAAGAACAAGGCTACAAGATTACATGCTTTAGAACAAACAACATACTTTACTATACAAGTTCACAAAATCATACAATCTACATGACATGTACAACTTATTTCTAACATCTAGAATTAACATGTAATAACCTGGTGTAATATATTGTTTCCCTTGGTTAGTGAGTCTAGAACCAAAAGGGGCACAATTTCAAAATAGTGCAGAATGATTGAGATGAGTAGAAATTCTTTACTGAGAAGCTTGTGAATCTTTGGAGTTCTCTACCACAGAGGGCAGTGGAAACTTAGTCTTTGAGTGTATTTAAGGTAGAGGCTGATAAATTTCTGATTACCAATGGTTTAAAGGGTTATGGGGCTGGTATGATTAAAAGCCATTGAAATGTTCAGTCAGCCATGATCACATTAAATGGCAGAACTGGTTTGATGGGCTGAATGGCCTACTCCTGTTCCTATTGAACACCCCATAGCACAAACCAAACAGCAAATGTGGGTCATCAAATCTTATTCAATTTCACAAAGGATTACAATTCTTCACTTTATTGATCTGACCTTGAACTGTCCTCTCAAGATCTGTTCTGCCCTGCACATCCTTAATGACTGCTCCTGTTCAAGTTGATCACAATTCTGTCCTGGACCCATACTCCTTTAGATTCCAAAAACTGCATTCCAGTACATATCCAGAGGCACAACTCCAGCTTTTCACTGGCAGCGAGCCTCACTGAGCTAGATCTGTCCTGACACTTTCCCTGAGACATGTTCTGAAGAAGCGTCCAGGCCCGAAATGTCAGCATTCCTGCTCCTTTGATGCTGCTTGTCCTGCGGTGGTCATCCAGGTCTACACCTTGTTATCTCATGTACTAATGTGTTCAGTTGTATGAAGGAAATATCTCTTCTGGGCTTTTCAACCCCTGTTCTCAGATGTACTAAACTTTCATTGTCACCTAGCTTCTTGTAAGTCACCAGAACCTTCAGGGGTTTTCCTACACCTTGACAGCATTTCCTAGCTGCCCAATAAGTTCGATGCAGAGGTTTTGGTGCTGGACTGGGATGGACAAGGTCAGAAGTCACACAACACCAGATTATAATCCAACAGAATAAAAACCGAAAGAACTGTGGATGCTGTAAATCAGGAACAAAAACAAAGTTGCCGGAAAAACTCAGCAGGTCTGGCAGCATCTGTGAAGGAAGAAACAGAGTTAACGTTTCGGGTCCAGTGACCCTTCCTCAGAACTCAGGCCCGCTCTGAAGAAGGGTCACCAGACCAGAAACGTTAACTCATTTTTTTTCCTTCACAGATCCTGCCAGACCTGCTGAGCTTTTCCAGCAACTTTGTGTTGTTATAATCTATAAGGTTTATTTGAAATCACAAGCTTTTGAAGTCACCTGACGAAGGGCCAGTGCTCCAAAAGCTTGTGATTTCAAATAAACCTGTTGGACTGTAACCTGGTGTCATGTGACTTCTGACCTAAAAACTTTGAGAACTTGGCCTGAGTTCTAACAGCACAGAGATATCCAACTCCTCTTGATTTCTCCTCAATGAGTCTTCTACACAAAACCTTGCGTTTCAGTTGCCTTTCCTGCACTACAGCCAAAAGTCAGGAGTTCTAACATGGATTCTACTCTCGCTTTCTCAAAACTAATGTTCCGTCTCCTTTGAACTCTTGTTCAGTGACTTGAGTGACCTATTGAAAACATTATAACATGTCCCTCCCCAGAACACCACCAATTTTCAAGGCTATTAGCCTCATTGTAATTTCTTAAATCCAAAGCTTGAGTTATAATTTTGCTGCCAAACATTCAAGAGTCTGTAATTAATATTAAAATAACCCAACTGTATCTATGCATAGTAATTAACAACTGACAAAAACAACAGAATACTTTGATTCATAATTGAAACTACAACTAGATTCAATAAGAATAATATATTCCAAACAGATTCTGCTCATGTGAACAAATTTTATTAATCTGCTCCATGCATCAACAATTTCTGCATAGATAATAAAAGCAACATAATCTCTTCATCTTGGCGGTTACATGACAAGGTATTGTTAATTTCACTTCCTTCAAGCATTTTGACAGTTGAAGCTGCATCGCAAATGAAAGATCTCAGATAATGACATTTCAATTGATGAAGCTTCTGTTAATCGTAGTACTCTAGCTTGATTGAGCTCAGTTAAACTATATTTAGTTTAATATACCAGAGCACAAGAAACAATAACGTAAAATAACCCTGCACTTTCAGAAAGTTATCTTGTACACATCGTTTCCTGAAAGATGAATACAAGGTCCTTTATTTCCAAGCATTGATAATTTAATTGTTTACTGCCATAAAATCTAAGTTAATTTTCAAGTCATGCTTTTAAGCTTGGGTTCCATTGTTCTGTAACAGATTTGTACCAGATTTCAGAATATGCCTTATAATTAATTCCGCTTGCAAGATACTAATAAAGATTGTAAGTTACAAACAAAACCAAAGCAAGTGCATTTTTGCTTGGTATGAATGTGACCTACAAACATGGTAAATTATTGGCTCCATTTTGCAATTAAAAATTTGCAAAATATATGAAACAGATCTGGCACAAGAGGGATTTGGTTTTATCTTCACACTTCACCCAGCAAACCAAATAAGTGCACTGAGAATAGGAGTTGGGAGGTCATGCTGCATCTGTACTGGACATTGGTGAAGCCACTTTTGGAATACTGCATTCAATTCTGATCTCCCTGCTATAGGAGGGACATTATGAAACTTGAAAGTGTTCAGAAAAGATCCACAAGGATGTTGCCAGTGTTGGAGGGTTTGAGCTATAGGGAGAGGCTAAATAGGCTGGGGCTATTTTCCCTTGAGTGCCGGAGGCTGAGGGGTGACATTATAGAAGTTCATAAAATCATGAGGGGCATAGATAGGGTGAATAGCCAAGGTCTTTTCCCCAGGGTAGTGGAGTCTAAAACTAGAGGGCATGGGTTTAAGGTGGGAGGGAAAATGTTTAAAAGAGACCAAAGGGGCAACATTTTCACGTAGAGGGTGGTGCGTGTATGGAATGAGCTGCTACAGGAAGAGGTGGAGGCTGGTACAATTACAACATTTAAGGGGCATCTGGATCGGTATACGAATAGGAAGGGTTTCGAGAGAAGTGGGCCAAATACTGGCAAATGGGACTAGATTAATTTAGGATGCCCGGTCGTTATCGATGAGTTGGACCGAAGAGTCTGTTTCCATGCTGTATAGCTCTTTGACTCTAATTAGTCAATTAGGCATCACTGCATTCTGATTAATAAACAAACAGACTTTAGGTTGTGACAATGAAGTCAACTCCTATCTTGTTGGCATCCTTGCTTCCATCTCCATGGACAACAAAATATTCTCCTAGCTATCTTTAACACTTGAATCGGACAAAACCTTGAAATCTGGACTGGAACTGTTGGCAAAAAAAAAGGTATGGGAAAGATCAATGGCAACAACCTCTTGAGCAATTGTGCCCAACAAGGCCTGATTGTGACGAACACGGTCTTCCACCAGAATCAAAATGAAAAGCAAATGAAATATGCTTTTGCCGGGTGGCAGAGTGTATATTAGAATTGGTAAATGGCTACTCATTGGAGAGCCCAGTTGTGAATTAACTGTATAAATTACTCTAAGTTAATCATTGAAATTATAGTCAGGCAGTTTGTGTAAGGTTATGAACTCTGACATACAGTTACGTGAATGTTTGTTCTGAATTAAACTTCATATTTTAAGTCATTTCCCCAGAACGTGAATAATACTAGTGGAAGAAAAAGAAAATTATCTCTAATGTTTATGGCAACTTCATTTTATCCTTTCATTCAGAAGTGTTAAAAGCAAACAAAAATAATGTAAAAAATAAAATTCATGCATGTTACAAAGCTCATCAATGAAATTTGTTAAACGTAAAGCACCTTATGTATTCAAGCTAGTCACATTCAGTAATCATAGATAACTGGCTCAAAACACATTTATCCTCACTCAGTAAAATTAAAACTCATTTCATTTATTTTCCTTAAGACCTAAAATCTAGTATTTTATTGCTTAGTCTATAAATACACCAAACTTTCAAAACTCTCTACCACCGTCCTCTTTCTCTTACCG
The DNA here is from genome assembly GCF_021869965.1 of Rhincodon typus. NCBI lineage: Eukaryota > Metazoa > Chordata > Chondrichthyes > Orectolobiformes > Rhincodontidae > Rhincodon > Rhincodon typus. The sequence continues at coordinate 96,810,494 of NC_063333.1, read as the reverse complement.
TCAAGCCAATTTTGCGTCCAATTGCGCCCTCCCTGGATCCAATGTGATCTAATCTTACTAACCAGTTTACTTTGTGGAACCTTGCTATAGTCTACATTGACAACATCTACCACTCTGCCTTCATCTATCTTCTTGGTCACCTCTTCAAAACACTCAATCAAGTTTGTGAGACATGATTTCCCACACACCAAGCTGTGCTAACTAGCCCTAATCAGTATTTGCCTTTCCAAATGCATGTAAATCTTGTCCCTCTGAATCCTCTCCAACAACTTACCCATCACTGACCTGTCTGTAGTTAAAATTATGGCACAACATTAACCACCTTCCTATCGTCTGGCACATCACCCATGGCTGTTGGTGATACAAATATCACCACTATGAGCCCCACAATCTCTTCTCTAGCTTCCCACGATGTTCCAGGGATTCACTTGATGAAGTCCCACAGACTTACATACTTTTATGTGTTTTAAGACCTCTTCTTCTGTAATGTGGACTCTTTTCAAGATACTACTATTTATTTCGATGAGTTCCTTAGCTTCAATGTCTTTCTCCACAGTAAATAGTGATGCAAAATGTTTGTTTAAGATCTCACCCATCTCCTGTGGTTCCACACATAGATGGCCTCATTGATCTTTAAGGGGCTCGATCCTCTCCTTAGTTACCCTTTTGCCCTTAATATACATGTAGAATCTCTTTGAATTCGCAATTACCTTATCTGCCAAAGCTATCTCATGTCCCCTTTTTGCCCTCCTGATTTCCTTCTTAAGCACACTCTTACACCCCATATACTCCTCAAGGGATTCAATTGATTCCAGCAGTGTATACCTGACATATGCCTCCTTATGTTTCTTGATCAGAACTTCAATATATGTAATCATCCAGTGTTCCCTACTCCTGCCAGCCTTGTCCTTCACACTTACAGGAAGATGCTGACCCTGAACACTCATTATCTCACTTTTGAAAACCTTCCACTTGCAATACATCCTTTTACCTGCAAACAGCCTCACCCAACCAACTTGAAAATTCTTACCTCATACCATCAAAATTGCCCTGATGAAGAGAGATTGAGCAGTTTAAGCCTATGCTATCTAGAGTTTAGAAGAATGAGAGGAGATCTAATTGAGGTATATAAGATGCTAAAAGGATTCACAAAGTACACTTACAATGTTTCCTTATGCGGGGCAATCCAGAATGAAAGGTCATAGCTTTAGGATAAGAAGTAGCAGACTTAGAACACAGATGAGGAATTATTTTTTTCAAAGGATCATGAATCTGTGGAATTCACTACCCCAGAGTGTGATGGATACTGGAACATTGTGTACATTGAAAGAGGAGATAGACAGACTATTAATAATTCATGGGTTGGACGAATATGAAGATGGGCAGGAAAGTGACATTGAGGCCATGATGAGATCAGCCATGATCATATCAAATGATGGAACAGGTTTGATGGGCTGAAGTGCTTCCTCCTGCTCCCAGCTCTTATGTTTACCTGGCACTCACCAGAAGAGAATTGTGAGAATACCAAACCTCAAAGGGAGAAACAATTTATACTGTATGAGAAAGCTGTGCTAATTAGATGATAAGTGGGCTCTGATTGGTAGAGATGTTGCCAGTGAAACACCAGTGAACAGTTAACTGTCAAGCTTTTGTTTAAATTCACAGCAGACAAATCAATTTTGCCTGGCCCGGGCATTTCCTTAGGGAAAGACTGTCCCTCAAATGTTTGATTGGTGGGAAAAGGTGTGAAGGTGTTTGCAAAGGACAGGGCCTGTGTGTGAATATATTCTTGTGATTCTGTCCTGATAACTGCATGATGAAAAACTTCAGCAGCACATTGCTTCTTGCGGTGAAACCGAACCTCTGTCCTGCAACACAACTAAAAAAATTTAACGTTCATTATAACAACGGCAAAAGTTAAAGAGTCTAGAAGCGATTTTGCCGACAAGATCCATTAGTGGCAATGCACTTCAAAACATTTGTAGGCAAACTGGTAAGGGGGTGGGGGCAGGGGCAGCAAAGAGATAGTGAGAAAAGAGGCTAGCACAGTAGAGAAGAGGAGCAAGTTAAACAGTCAAGGCAAGCAAGAGCAAGGCAGAGAACAAGGTAAGACTGGTAAATTAAACAGCATTTATCTCAATACAAAGAAGCCTGACAGGTAAGGCAGATGAACTCAGGGCATGGTTGGGAGCATGGGACTGGGACATCATCACTATTACAGAAAAATGGCTCAGAGCGGGGCAGGACTGGCAGCTTAATGTTCCAATGTATAGATGCTATAAGAAGAATAGAAAGGGGGGCAAGAGAGGCATTTTTGGTTAAGGATAACATTGCAGTTGTACTAAAGGAGGATATTCCTGGGAGAACATCCAGAACATTATATGGGTGGAGCTGAGAAATAGGAAAGGGATGATCACTTTATTAAGATTGCATTACAGACCCTTCACTCGTCAGTGGAAAATTGAGAAGCAAATATGTAAGGAGATCTCAGATACCTGTAAGAATTATAAGGTTGCAATGGTAATGGATTTTAACATTCCAAACATAGACTGAGACTGCCATAGAGTTAAGGGCTTTGACGGGGAGGTATTTGTTAAGTGTGTACAAGAAAATTTTCTTATTCAGTATATGGATGTACCTAATAGAGAAGGAGTAAATGTGACCTTCTTTTGGAAAATCAGGCACAGCAAGTGACTGTAGTGTCAGTGCGGGATCACTTTGGGACCAGTGATTGTGATTCTATTGGTTTTAAAATAGGTATAGAAAAGGATAGACCTGATCAAAAATTTAAAGTTCTAAATTGGAGTGAGGCCGATTTTGATGGCATTAGGCGAGAACCTTCAAACGTTGATTAGGAAAGACTATTCACTGTCCCAAGCTGTTGATAGTAGGTGATTCTGCAATGGAGATGTCATTAAAGATTTAGGGTATATGGTTAGGTTATTTGTTGTTGGAGGTGGTCATTTCCTGCCACTTGCGTGTTGCGAATGTTTATTATCCCTTGTCAACCTTATCCCGGATATTGTCCAGGCTGTGCTACACTTGGACATGGACTGATTCAGTGTCTGAGGAGTTGTGAATGGTGTTGAACGTTGTGCAATCATGAGCAGATAAATCCACTCTGACATTATGATAGAGGGAAAGTCATTGATAAAGAAGCTGAAAATGGTTGGTCCAGAACTCTACCTTAAGGGACAGGTGGAAAGTGGGAGGCCTTTAAAAAGAAGATAATGAGAGTTTGGAGACATTATGTTCCTGTTAGGGTGAAGGGCGAAGCTGGTAGGTGTAGGGAATGCTGAATGACTAGAGAAATTGAGGCTTCAGTCAATAAAAAGAAGGAGGCATTTGTCAAGTATAGACAGCTGGGATCAAGTGAATCCCTAGAGGATTATAAGGGCAGTAGGAGTATACTTAAATGGGAAATCAAGAGGCCAAAAAGGGGACATGAAATGTCTTTGGCAAATAGGGTTATGTAGAATCCAAAGAGATTTTACAAATACAGTAAGGGCAAAAGAGTAATTTGGGAGAGAATCAGGCTCCTTAAAGATCAACAAGGCCATTTATGTGTGGATTCACAGGAGATACTAAATGAGTATTTCTCACCATTATTTACTGTGGAGAAGGATACGGAAGCTAGAAAACTCGGGAAATAAATAGTCATGTTTTGGAAGGTGTCTATATTACTGAAGAGGAGATGCTGCACGTCTTAAAACACATAAACATGGATAAATCCCCAGGACCTGACCAGATGCATCCCATAATTTTGTGGGAAGCTGGGGAAGAGATTGCTAGGCCTCTTGCTGAGATATTTGTACCATCGATAGCAACAGGCAAGAAAGCAGAAGATTGGAGGTTGTCTAATGCGGTGTTTTTATTTAAGAAAGGTGATAAGGAAAAGCCAGGGAACGACAGACTGGTGAACCTTATGTCAGTGGTGGCTGAGTTTTTGGAGGGGATTCTAAGGGACAGGATTTACATGCATTTGGAAAGTCAAGGACTGATACAAAATTGGCTTGAACGTAGGAGACAGAGTGTGCTAGTGGAGAATTGCTTTTTGGACTGGAGGCTTGTGACCAGCAGTGTGCCACAAGGATCGATTCTGGGTCCACTGCTTTTTGTCATTTATATAAAGGATTTGGATGTGGCTATAGGAGGAATCGTTAGTAAGTTTACAGATGACACCAAAATTGTGTAATGGACAAAGAAGAAGATTATTTCAAAGTACAATGGGACTTTGATCAGATGGAGCAAAGGGCCGAGGAATGGCAGATGCAGTTTAATTTAGATAAGTTTGAGGTGCTGCATTTTGGTAAGGCACCCAGGGCAGGACTTATACAGTTAATAGTAGGGCCCCGGAGAGTGTTGGTGAACTTAGGGACTTAGGGATGCAGATACATAGCTCCTTGAAAGTGGAGTTCCAGGTAGACAGGGTGGTGAAGAAGGCATTTGGCACACTTGCCTTCATTGGTCAGTGCATTGAGTATAGGAATTAGGACATCATGTTTATGGCTGTACAGGACATAGATTAAGCCATTTTTAGAATATTGTGTACAATTCTGGTCTCCCTGCTATAGGAAAGATGTTATTAAACTTGAAAGGGTTTAGAAAGGTTTTACAAGTATGCTGCCGGATCAGAGGGTTTGAGCCACAGGGAGAGGTTAGGCTTTTTTCCCCTGGAGTGCTGAGCAGTGACCACATAGAGGTTTATAAAATAATGAGGGGCATGGATAGGGTGAATAGCCAAGATCCTTTCCCAGGGCAGGGAACTCCAAAACTTCTCCTTACAACCTTAACAATCTTTGCACCCTAACAAGCTACGGACCAAGAAAATAGCACAGTCTTACTGCTCCTTATCAACCTTATATTGAGAGGGGAAAGATTGAAATAGGACCTGAGATGTAACATTTTCATGCAGAGGTTGACTCATGTATGTAATGATCTGGTAGAGGAACTGGTGGAGGCTGGTACAATTACAACATTTAAAAGGCATCTGGACTGATGCACGAGTAGGAAGGGCTTAGAGGAATATAGTCCAAATGGTGGCAAATGGGACTAGGTCAGATTGGGATGTCTAGTTGGCTGAAGGTTCTGTTTCCATACAATACGACTCTATGGCTCTATGTCTTTATTTGCTCCTCTAATACAGAGCTGGTCCATTTTTGAATACACATTGAAAATACAAACGTGGCATCAAGAAGTCCTAGAATCTTTGGGAGTCAGGAGGAAGTCTTTCCACAGTTGAAGTTATGTCTCACAAAAAAGGAAGATGGTTGTGGTTCTTGGAGGTCTGCCATGTCAGCTCCAAGATATCTCTGCTTAAGATAGCGTTCGGGCCAACCATCCTAAGCTTCTTCGCCATAGACAAACAGGAGGCCGGAAGAATGCAGCAGGTCAGGCAGCATCTGGAGGAAAGGAGCAGTCAACATTTCGGGTATTATCCTTCTTCAGGACTGAGTGGATTTATTTGTGCATGATTGCACAATATTCAACACAATTCACAACTCCACAGACAATGAAGCAGTCCATGTCCAAATGCAGCACAGCCTGGACAATATCCATGATAAGGCTGACAAGAGATAAATAACATTCACACCACGTAAGTGACAGAAAATGACCACCTCCAACAATAAAGAACCTAGCTGTATGCACTAAATATTTAATGACATCTCCATTGCGGAATCTCCTACAATCAACACCTTGGGGTAGTGAATAACTCACCTCCTGACTCCCCAGAGCCTGTCCAGCATCTTTAAGACACAAGTCAGAAGTGTGATGGAATACTCTTCACTTGCCTAGATGAGTGCAGCTCCAACAACACAAAAACCTTGACACCATCCAGGACACAGCAGCATGCTTGACCACATCAACAAACATTCACTCCGTCAAATACAGATTCATTGAAACAGCAGTGTGTACTATGTACAAGATGCACTGCAGAAATTCACCAATACTCCTTAGATGGCACCTTTCAAACCCACAGCCACTATCATGTAGAAAGACAAAGGAACACCATCACCTACAAGTTCCTCTCCAAGTCATACACTTATCCTGACCTGTTCCTTCAGTGTTGCTGGGTCAGTATGCTGGAACTCCCTCCCTCATGATATTCTGAGTGCATCTACACCAAATGGACTACAGCAGTTCAAGAAGGCAGCTCACCACCACCTTCTCAAGGACAAGTAGGGACAGGCAATAAATGTTGGCCCAGCCAGCAACATCCCTCAAGGAAATTTTAAAAAGTCATTAAGACTTACAGGAATTTCCATTTAATGCATGTCCCTTTGTGCAATATGTATTCCCAACAGGTAAAGTAATTTTTTTGGGGGGTGGAGGGCAGTAGAGGCAGTGCTTTAATTGGCCTCAATATAGGAAGGTCAGGTACAACGTCACATATTTAAACAGCAGATAAAACCAGCACAGGTATTGCTGCGTCAGGCATAAGGATAGAGAATGTTGGTATAATCGAAGTTGGGGCAGAATATAGTTGCAAAGTGTTCATAGCTCAGGTGGAAGGTAAAATATTCTAGGAAAACAAATCACTAGTATCATGAGATGTGCCTTTAAAAGTGTTTTCTTCTGTCCTGTTTCTCTTGAAGAGAGTTGCTGTAAACCTGGAGGTGAGGTTTATTCTCCATAGAAAGCTGGATAAGTATTGTTTTTTTTTAAATTAGACTAAAGAGGCATGGCTGAGGCTCACACAAACCCAGGGTTTAGCTTTGCTTTCAGTTGTTGAAGTTAAGGGTTTTGGAGTTGAAGCTGCTCGATATGGCTCTCTCTCTGCTGCTGCAAAAAGCTGGAGGTCTATTTCTGCTGCGAGATTCATTCTTTCAGTGTTTCTTCCTTCTGGACTGGAGGTGTTTCGATGAATTTGTCTTTGCCAAGAGTGTGTTTATGGGATGCTGCTTTATTGGAATAATTGATGAGTAGTACTTAAATAATGTATTATTTTGTTAAGTATTTCAATCGAGTTAAAGTTATGCCAATTCTTTTCTTTGTTTGCATTTTAACTACAATGTAAGAATAAAATGTGTTTTGCTTAAAGCCTAGTAGTTTGGCCAATTGAATCACATTTGGAACACAACACCTTACACTCGCCTTTAAATAAGATAAAAGTTAGGGTCTAGGCTATCTCCTTGATATGTTTTGAGGAGTTTTGCTCTGCTTCTTTTCAAATCAGGGACTCCTGTCGGGATCAAAGTCTCGAATTATATGTTGGGTTTAGAATTATTGGACTTAAAGACAGTGAGTGGTGAGTGTTGGTGCGCTTTTTTTGGGTGTTGCATTCGGTTTAAATCGGGTGTGTTCTGGGTAATAATGGCTCTTTCAGTGGCTAAGAGTTTCCTGGGTATGGAAGAAGTCGCTTGGAGCAGTTTACAGAAGGTGAGTAAGGCAAAGCTTTCAGTATTGACAGGCAACCTGAAGTTGGGGTTGCCTTAGCTTAAATCTAGAGAAATCCACATTCACCTCTGATTTGAAATGGGAAAGAACTAAGATAATCAGCTTTATCATGCTTTTTGCAAATGCTTCAGTGAAGCAGAGAAAATGTCCTAGGAAATTATGACACAGTTGGCATAAGAGTGTAACTCACTAATTTCTTGGGACATTTGTTCAGCAAAACAAAACCCAGAGATATGTCATTCCAATGTTACGAATCTCCAGCAAACTGTGAACCAGTGCTTCCCAAAATAGGGGTCAGGAATCCAAGTCAGATCTCAAGCTGAAATGGTGGAGTGCTGACCTCTCATGGAGTTCCAACCAAGGTATAACAGCTGAGCTCCCACCCGAACAGAATCCTGATCCCACAGCCCCATTACTGTGCTCTCTCAGATCTCACTGAGGGATCAGGACAGTTTCCAAGCCTTGACATGGGGTTACAATGGGAAAAAGTTTGGGAAACACTGTGCTAAACCATTACAGTGTCTTTTTTTATTATTGCCATTCTCGTTTTCCTGAGTATCAGTGCAGTTGGAGCTCACCCCTAAATGGGTTAAATCCATAGAATAAATTCCATACAAAGAATAAACAGATTCTGGATTTAGTTTGACTATGACTGAAACATAATTAAAAGGCACCATACAAATGAGACTTAGATTACATACTCATTAAAGAGCTCTTTAGAGTTGTTTTGCAATTTTGAGAGATGTACAATTCATGTTAAATCATTTGGGCTATAATTGCCGTCTGCTATATATCTCGGCAATTGATTTAATTTCTCCACAATTAAAAAAGAAACAGAATAAACATGATTGCAATTGAAAACGCAGACTCCAATAGCAGATTATCGCTTCAGTGATCAGCTTTACAATCATGCTTTACATTCAGTCATTGTTTCATAGTTTACTGACAACAATATGGTGAAAATGGCTCAATAGCAGTGTGTCATCCCTTGCACAAATTGCAAGTATAATAATTTCAATTATTTGAACATTCCACTCTTTATAAAATGGGCATACTTGGAATCTTAATGCGGTATGTGCTCAATGTTGCCAAACAAATTAACATTTTCTCAAACTCAGCAAAAAAACTGTGCAGCCATGAAATTTTCTCCTATAATTGCAAAATGAAAAGGTAGATTTCATTTTTTCACACTTAAAATAATTGGGTGAGTGTTTCCAGAATAATTCTAGTGCTTATTAATCAGTATTTATAAAACTGTTCATAAAAAAATTAGTAATATTATTACGCCTATGATTAAGAATTATAAAATTGTTTGTTAGTTTGTTTCTGAAGCTTATCACAACACTGAAAGAAAGCAGAAGTCATGAGTAATGAAGCAGAATAGTTCATGATATGGTAGTAAACAGGCACCTTGGGAACAGTGACAATAATACAATTGAATTCACTATCACACTTTAAGAAGAGAATTATATTCCATCAATCAGTGCCGAATGGACCTCAGGTCTTAGAGGTGAAATGTTGGTGTGCTAATCCATGGTACCAGGCTGTGAATAGGAAGATTGTAAGTCAAAGTTTTAAATTTAAGCAAAGTTAAAATAGAAATTGTAAGGAAGCAATTAGCTATATTAAGATTAGAGAAATTACTAATTAGCAATTTAAAGATTAACAGTGGAATCTATGCAAGAGGCGAATAGTGAGTTGAAAAGCAAGTAAACATCCTGAAAAGCAAAAGGGGGTTAAAATTGAATCAGAGATAGTAGGAACTGCAGATGCTGGAGAATCTGAGACAACAAGGTGCAGGGCTGGATGAACACAGCAGGCCAAGCAGCATCATAGGAGCAGAGTCTTCTGAATGATGCATCCATAATCAATACATATGTGTTTAGAACCAGCTGCAAACAATAGCTGAAAGACTATATCAGGATAAGGAGCAGCGGCAAGGGTGAGCATTAGAAGAATAGGAAGACATGAAAGAAGACTGTGAAAATTACAAGAAAGGTGAAAAGAATAACAAAATATTTTTGATATTAAGGATAATTGCAATTTCACACATGTTGTGAGCTAATTTTAAGACTCTTTGGGGAGAATGGGGAGTAAATCTGTCCTGCAAATTGGTTTAAATGATTTCTGCATGCAGCCAATCTTACCAGTTTATAGGTTGCATGCACCAGCAGGAAACTTAATATCAGAAGTCTCCAGCATTACTTCAAGGCAGCCCCCTAAAGGTGAGGTACATTGTGACTGCATCTGTAGTCGGAGCTTTGCAAGACACCATATACACAGGAGGCAGTGGGGCAGTGGGAAGAGACGCCAGTAAAGATCAATAGCAGAGTGTTGCTCCTCAAGATATGGACAAAGTGCAGGAAGATACTTAATAATCTCACTTAAACCATCAAGATGAGTGACACATGGCATCTCCTACCGATTACATCAAAAGAATTGACAACTGTTTGATTCACTAAATCCCTAGCATTACCTAGTCTTATCAATCAGGAAACAATCCTACCATCCATACCCTTCACTAACTGCCACTCACACAGCACTTTTGCAGGCTTTGCATCTATAATCCAGAGTTCACTGACACAGGCTGCTATTTAGCCATGACAGTCACACCATCTGAGCATATTACAGGACACTCACTAGCATGTTTCCTGCATGAGAATATGACACATAATGACAGGCAGCAGCAAAGAAATGGCAAAGGACAAGTGCACCTGCGTTTATGAACCACCATGGAAGCCATCATGGGGAGGAGAGTGTGGCTACTGTTTGGGATGAATGATGAGGCAATCTACATATCTAAACCTCATCCTCTCCTTGAACTTCTCTGTGTCAATATACTTTTTACTTTCTCCTTTCACTTCACCTCAACTTAACCTTTGTCTCTTTTCCGTTGCAGATATTCAAAAAATGGAGTCATTTAATCTTACACTCCCAAGTACCAGCATAGGGGAGGTACGGGATACGTTGGTACGGATACTTACGTACTTGGTTTAAAATAGAAAAAAAATAAATAAAAAGTCCAACATAGGAATAAAAAGGAAAAATAAAACAACAGTACACAATTTACAGTCCTTCCACCCTAGTCCATGCCGGCACCTGGTCTCCAGACCACATCAGGATTTGAAAGTCGAGACATTGCCTCCAGTCCACAATGGGGACCCACCTTCTCCCAATGACCTCCAATCCGGGACTTGCCTCCAGTTCATGTTGGGGACTTGTCCATCCCCCATTGAAGGCCTCCAGTCCACACACTGACCTCACCTCCATTCTCAACCGATTCTGTCCGAAAATGTTTAAAAAGTTTTTAAGAAGTTTGAAAACACAAACAAAAAGAAAAGGAATGGATGAGCTCTGGTACGGGAGCCCTGCTCCATCACCATCTTGCAGGATCATTCACAAGTGAGCAGATTTCCTGTCCTAAATGGCATTAGTGACCCTGATGGGCTTTTGCAAAAATCATTCCATGGTCCTCTTTAATGCATCTACCTTACATTTCCAGATTTATTCACTGAACTCAAATCCTACTAGCTGTCATGCTGGGTTTTGAATCCATGAACAGCCCTGGCTTCTGGGTTAGTAGTTACCACTGCACCACCAGCAGCACCTCCCCTTATGTGTTTACGTATACTTAGTCCATGGCCTCTTATGCCTGGGCATTTTAGGGCTCATCCAGATGCTTCTTAAGTGTTGTGAGAGTACCTGCCTCCACCACCCTCTCAGGCAGCAAATTCCAAATTTCTAACAATCTCTGACTGTAAAACTATTTCCTCAGGTCTCCTCTGAATCACTTGCTCCTCACCTCAAACTCATATCATCTAGTCTTTGATACATCTGCTACAGGGAAAATGTTGTCACAATCTACCCTGTCTAGGCTTCTCATAATTTTGTACACCTCAATCAGATTCTCCCCTCAAACGCCACTGTTCCAAGGAAAACAAACAAATCTCATGTTATAACTGAGACTTTTCATCCTAGACAACATCCTGGTAAATCTCCTTTGCACCTTCTCCAATACAATCACGTCCTTCTGATAGAATGGTGATCAGAACTGCACAGAGTATTCCATCTGTGACCCCCAATTTTTTTATAAAGTTGTAAAAAGACTTCCTTGCTCCTACATTCAACACTCCAGCTAATGAAGGCAAGTATCCTGTACACCTTCTTTCTCAGCCAGTCCACCTGTGCTGACACCTTCAGGGATCTATGGACTTGTAAACCAAAGTACATTTGATCCTCAGTGCTCCCTAGGGACCAACCATATATTGTGTAAATCCTGCACTTATTAAACCTGCCAAAATGCATCACCTCACACCTATCGGGATTAAATTACATCTGCCTTTGCTCTGCCCAATTTACCAGCTGATCAATATCAGACTGTAGCCTGAGACCATCCTCCTCACTATCAACAATATTTCCTATTTTTGTGTCGTCTATAAACTTACTAACTATCTAAACCAAATTCACATCCAAATTGTTAATATACTTAACAAATAGCAAATGTCCCAGCATACTTATGAGGTAAATTTGGATCCAGTTTGCCAACTTACCTTGGATCCCATGGGCTCTTACCTTTTGGACCAGAGTTCCATGTGGGACCTTGTCAAAGGCCTTACTGAAGTCCAGTAAACCACATTAACCAAACTACTCTCATCAATACATTTAGGCACATTTTCAAAAAACTCAATTAAATTAGACAAACAGGATCTCACTCTAACAAGTCCATGCTCTCTCTCCCTGACCAATCTCTGCCTTTCCAAGTATTGATTAATCTTGTCCTTCAAAATTTCTTCCAATAATTTCGCTACCTCCGATGTCAAACTAACTGGTTTGTGATTACCTGGCCTATCTTTGATGTCTTTCTTGAATAAAGGGACCACGTTAGGTATCCTCCAGTCATCTGGCACTTTGCCTGTGACGAGCGAAGTATTTAATATACCCACCAGAGCCCCAGCAATCTCCTCCCTTGCCTTCCAAAGCAGCCTGGGATACATCTCTTCAGGCCCTGGGGATTTATGCACCTTTGTGCCTGCTAAAATATCTAATACATCCTCGTAAACATGTTCTAGATCCTCACCATCCCAGCTGATATCCCCAGCTACACTGTCTTTCTCCTCTGTGAATACAAATGAGAAATATTCATTTAAGACCTCACCCATGTACACTGGTTCCAGGCAGAGGATGTTCCTTTGGTCTCTAATAGGTCCCATTCTTTCCCTGGTAATCCTGTTGAATTCCCTCAACATTCAGGGTTCCCTGGACTTGCTGCACTTGCCATTTGTTCTAAAAGGAGCATGCTGGCTCTGAATTCTCACTATATTACTTTTAAAAACATCCCACTTTCCAAATGTAGACTTACCTTCTCCCAGTCTATGTTTGCTAGATCTTGTCTAATGATATTAAAATTAGCCTTCTTCCAATTTAGACTCTTAACTGCTGCACTATCTTTTTCCCTTTCAGAATGACTTCAAATAAGTTGCTTCAGAGGCTGAGATAGCTTTGGGAAGGATCTACAGATAGTGAGACACTGGGCTGGAATGCACAGAGGTCAGGGTGGGATATTGAAATGCTGGCATAGAGGTCATAGAGTCATACAGCATGGAAACAAACTCTTGAGTCCAACTGGTCCATGATGAATGTAATCCCAAACCAGTCCCACCTACCTGCTCCTAGCTCATATCCCTCCAAACCTTTCCTATTCATGTATCTATCCATATATCTTTTAAATGTTGTAAGTGTACCCACATTCACCACTTCCTCAGGAGGTTCATTCCACAGGCCAACCATATGCTGTGCAAAAAATTTGCCTCTTATGTCTTTTTTATATCTTTTTCTTCTCATCTTAAAAATGTGTCCCAGAGTCTTGAATTCTCCATCCTAGGGAAAAGACAACCACCATTTAACTCTATCTATGCCCCTCATTATTTTATAAACTTCTATACGGTTGCCTGTCAACCTCCTACACTCCAGTGAAAAAGATCCCAGCCTATCCAGCCTATCTTTATAACTCAAACCTTCTATACCCAGCAAAATCCTGGTAAATCTCTTCTGAACCCTCTCCAGCTTGATAATATCCTTCCTATAATTGGGTGACCAGAACTGGACATAGTATACCAGAAGAGACCTCACCAATGTCCTGTACAACCTCAACATGACTTCCCAACTCTGAAACTCAAAGGACTGAGCAATGAAGGCAAGCGTGCCAAACACCTTCACATTGTCAATGATTCTCCTTATTGCCCAATAGTCAGCTTTAGATTTCCTGAAGTGGTTCAAAAGCAGTTAGGTCAGAAATCACATGAAACCAGGTTATGGTCCAGCAGGTTTATTTGAAAACACAAGCTTTCGGAACATAGCCCTTTGTCAGGAGGAGTGAGAAAGAAGCACAGAGAACGCGGAATTTATAAGTAAAAGATCAAAGTGTCACACAACTGATGAGCATGTATGAAACAAACCTAATATGCTGTTAAACCTTTAAGCATTTAGAAGGTTTGAATTGATTAATATGTACACGTAAATCCCCAAATTTCTTTCAAGACGCTGCCCTGAGAGAACTAAAGGTTTTATCAGTGTAAGAAAAGGTGACATTTTAGTTCAGCCAATGCTTGTTAGGTGTGAAGCTTTGTTTAAAATCTGTTTGTGGTTATGTTTGGAGTCAGACTGATTTTATTTCTAAAGTAGGAATTTATAAAATGCCACATTGACTGACTGTCAATAAATTGTGTGCTTTTGAACAAAATACAACGTATCAGTAAATACAAATTCACACCATAGATTTGTGTGTGTGTGTGTGTGTGTGTGTGTGTGTGTGTGAGAGAGAGAGAGAGAGACAGAGAAGGGGGAGAGAGAGTGTGTGTGTGTATGCGTGTGTGTGTGGTGTGTGTATGTACATGCATGCGCGTGCATGCGGATGTGGGAGAGAGAGTGAGTGTGCGTGTGTGTGTGTGGGAGAAAGAATGTGTTAGCACAGATAACTCCCACAGAATAAAGGAATCATGACTAGTGCCAGGATATCCGGTTTCCAGCTGGATGATGCATTGCCTGTGGTCACACACATCTACACATTGAGAATGGAAGACCTTTCAGTTGAAGAAAATGACAAAGTCAACATGAAGAGCATGTAAGGCAATATGCATGTAGTCAATGCCACCATACAACATGGAGAAGCCTCCAATTATTCAACCCACGTCTCTGATGAGGGGAAAATCAGAAGAAGCTGGAGCTCTTTGCACTGAGAGGCTTGATGACATCCACTGTGTCGCAAGCTAAAAGATGTTGCACATTTATTCAGAAGTAGCCTAGGTGAAGCCAGACAACATGAGTGAAGAACTATGGTCAGCCTGGCAGCCGCAGACTTTTTAATGTTTATAGGTTGAGGTAAAGGATATGATTGCAACAGTTGTTTGATTTCAACCACAACCTCTTTAGTGAAGTGAGGACATCTCATGCGTTGGTCCACACTGAGGCCTAAGTGAGAGGATTTCTCCCTAAAGACGCTGAGCAGAACATGGCCTCCTGTAGACAGCTCCACTCCATGTTAACAAGGTGTAGAGCTGGATGAACACAGCAGGCCAAGCTGCATCAGAGGTGCAGGAAAGCTGACGTTTCGGGTCTAAGCCGATGACGTATGTAAAAGCTCCAAAAACATGTGGAGTGACATTAACAGCTGGAAGAAATAACTTATAAGTAGTTCACGGTTATTTAATTAGGAATTCTGCAGACTCTTTCATGCAATTGAACTGATAATCAACTGTGCGATGTTAAGAAAATTGGCTGGAGACTGACATTCAAAAATGGCATTGCTGACATTAAATCAGCATCAGACACTGATTAGAATGATTATCTCCCTGTTTTGCTGAAGATCAGAGAATGTACACACACAAATTATTGCACCAAGGAGACAGCTGGTAAACTGTCTGTAGGAACTAGGACCAGCAGTGTCACATTTTACAGCCATTCTAGAGCGCATGACTAGCAACAATATGTCAATCAGACTACCAACCACATTGAGAATACACTCAATGAAGTTCCAGCATTTGAATCTAAAGTGTGATTATTTGTAACTAATGAAAACCAGAGGCATGACACAGGCCATGCAACTAACGGTATAAAATTATTCATGAGCACCACTGGTAAACTCATCCACATCTCCCCTTTCACCAAGTTTCATTCCCCACACTTTTCCTCTAACACTTCATGCAGTCAGTGTACGGTGTACCTAGGGCTAAATGCAGACAACCATAATTTAAAATAGAATGGATGCAAATGTAAATGAACTGATCCAAGTTAACTGAGCACCTTAATTCCCTTGCTGATTCTTTTTCACATGTTCTCCAGTTTGATCCTACAATTCATCGGGTATATCAAATTTTATTCCCTTTCAACTGTCTACACTTCTAATATCTGTTCCACATTGCAACCATGAGTCACAGTCAATGTAGAAAAAACACAAGTTGAATAGAAAAAAGCTCCACAAACATAATTCTGATAAACAACCAGTTAATCTGTTGTTAAGGTGTAGGTTGAGGATAAATATTGACCGGGATTCAAGAAATCTTTGCTCCTCTTTGAATAGTGCCTTGGGATCTGACCAGGTAGAAAGGGGTGAATTTTAATGTTTCACACTGACAATTCAGAGTTCTTCAACACTGTAGCCTAGATTATATTTTTGCAGTCTACCAATTTCATTTGACATACATACTGAAGGGAATTGAGTAACTTGAAAGGATGAGCAATTTGCTCTCAATTGACTCAGTAATGTAAACTGCGTTTGGATTTTGCTATTTTAGTATTTAAATGTTGTAATATTGTAACAAAATTAGCTTCCAACCACATAATTGTGACATCAATAAAATGGCCTATTTCACCCCTCATAGCATTACACAAATTCACCCCAGCTCAACTCATCAGCTCCTGAAAGCCACATGCACAAGCTTCAATATCGCCATATGTGCCTTCAGCCAAGGTTAAGGTTCAGAATTTCCTCTCTTCAAAGTTCCAACTCATTACCGTATTTTCTTCCAGTGTCACTGCTTCTGACCAAACATTTTATCTGCCCTAATTTCTTCTTAAGTGGGCCAGAGTCAAATTTTGTTTTCTAAAGCTCCAAAGAAGCACCTTAGAAATGAGTTGTCAATTTTTCTGTCACATTCTCTGAGAATCTCATTGTTGATTCACTTTTCCAGGGTTGTTTAATTCTGCTGATTTTTCGTAGATTAGATTTGCAGGTGCCTTTCTTCTTTCTACCACAAAAATGCTACATGTTAAAACTTAGCAACTTCTGGAAGGCTTGTCAGATGGTTATGAATGAGCCTTGAGATCTGAATACATTCCGATCTTTCCTAAACACATGCAGGTTGTTTCTGAATCAAGATTAGATATTGATCAAGCACGAACTTTCTTTTATTAACAGACACTTTTGAGATTTTTCTGTTTCTACCAGCTGCTTGGTAGTTATAGATAATAAAATAAGGAAGCTCATTTGTTACTTGCCAAAAACTTTCCCATCCAATAAAGATGTATTGAAAGAAAGTAACAACTTATTTCATAAGCTCTGGTATCTTATTTCCAAATTCTTTTGTGTCAATGTATACTATTTTTCAGGAAAAGGGGGATCTTCCATTTCACTCGAACAGTGGGAGACCTATGGGCTCAGGTAGAAAGAATGGTTCTCCATCCCTTTTATTGGAGAGTAAAATCAGGCCAATGTAAAACCAATGTTACACCCAATTCCGTCAATAACCTAATTGTCACCATGTATTTTTGTTGAATTTCTAACCAAAGAAAAAAGATATCCTATAATTTTGTTAAGACAAAAAGAAACCTTTCACAACACTTAATAATTGATCATAATTTATGTCTTGTGGTATATTTCCTGAAGTGATAATACGGAGGCTGAATCTTACTATTTTTTGGCTAGTTGCATTGAGCTTTTGGAAGGTTTGTTGCCTTAAGGCTTAGTGAGTTCTCTAACCATGTTTTAGCAAAATGGTCTCATTAATTGCCAACCCCACCTTGATGGTGTCTTTCACATCCAATTTCCACCCCATATTACCATGCAACCAACCACAACTCACCACTCAGCAGATATCCACCCAAAGACCAGTATCCATTGCATCCGCATCATCTTTAAAATGCTGCAGGGCGCGGGACAAGCACTGGTATTCCGTATCTGCCATGCTTGTTAAATGAGATGATGACAAGATGGCAGCAAAAGGAAAGTTGGTACCATGAATCACAAAGTCCTGGTGGACAAGTGGGACAGGGCAGGGTTGTCCTGTTCCTGGTGGACCACCAGAGGAAGCTGTGCCACATGAACCTGACAGTCTGGTCTGAGATTGTCACCCAGGTCAGTGCCGTCTCCAGGAGGAAAGGCCAGCAGTGCCACAAAAAAGGGCCAGTGACCTTCTCTGATCCATTAGGGTAAATACCATACTCTCCTCTCTGCCACCCTAATAATCACTCAATCTAAGCCACTAGTTCCAGATTCTCCCACACAGGAAACATCCTTTCCACATCCACCTAGTCAATTCCCCTCAGGGTCTTGTGTTTTTCAATTAAATCACATCTGACTCTTCTAACCTCCAGAGGATACACACCTCCCACCAAGGTGCATGCTATTGCCCACAACATCTTCCTTCACCCGGTCTGCCTCCCCTCAGTCTCCCACACCACCATACTTGCATTGCTTCTGTGCTGTCTCCTCAGTCCTTTGCAACTTCTTACCATCTTTTCCCCACATGCACAAGCACTGAGAGCCATGCCAATCACTATAAACTCATGCATTTCCCCAACCCCATCCCATTATTTATAGCATCCCCAGTTCTTCGTTTTAAAATTATCCCTTCTGAATGCAACTGATAAGCCCATGCTGTATTTATATATCCATATGACAGCACATTCTCCACAGGATCACAACAAGTGGTCAGGAAATCTAATAGATCATTATATTTTATTGTGAAAGGAATTGAATGCCAGAGGAGGGAGGTTGTGATTCAGTTATACAGAGCATTGATGAGACTATATCTGGAGTACTGTTTTTAGTGGTGGGTCACCGTTTGATTAAAGGATATTAATTTGTTGGAAGCAGCTCAGAGAAGGTTTACAAGAATAATATGTAGAATGAATGATTTGCCTTATGAAGAAAGGCTAAGCAGGCTAAGCCTGGATCCTCTGGAGTTTAAAAGAGTCAGACGTGATTTAATCGAAAAACACAAGATCCTGGGAGGAGATAGTAGGAACTGCAGATGCTGGAGAATCCGAGACAACAAGGTGCAGGGCTGGATGAACACAGCAGGCCTTTTCTGATGAAGGGTCTAGGCCTGAAACGTCAGCCTCTCTGCTCCTATGATGCTGCTTGGCCTGCTGTGTTCATCCAGCCCTGCACCTTGTTGTCTCAGATCCTGGGAGGAGTTGACTGAGTGGATGTGGAAGAACCTAGAACCTAGAACTAGCGATGATAGTTTAAAAATAAGAAGGCATTCGTTTGAGACAGAGATGAAGAGAAAAAAAGTTCTCTCGGAGTATTGTGAATCTTTGGAATTCCTGTTCTCTGTTAAATATTTTTAAGGCAGAGGTAGATTGATTCTTTATTACAAAAGAGATGGAAGATTATTGGTAGAATGCAGGATTGTAGAGTTGAGGTCAAAATCAGATCAGCCACGATCTATTGAATGGCACAGCAAGCTGGGAGGGCAGAATGGCCTAGTGTTGGTCTTTGTTCATATACTTGTAGTTGTTACAGGTACTCGCAACTTCCAATGTGTTCAGGCTCTCCCATTTAATCAAGTTGTAACATCCACAGCCTCAGTTTTTGGGTGATCTTTTCTGCACTTGACATCTGCCACAGATGCAGCGATAGAATTTTTACTTTCAGCAGGTTATTTTTACCTATGAAGTTTAGCTCCTGTAACATTAGAACTAAATATGGATACTGTGGGGTTGAACGATTCTTTAGAACTATTACAGCTCCTGGTATCTACAGATATATTACAATCACTGGCGCTCCCATGTCTGAGCTGGTACTGAGCAGTTAGGCTACAAACTATTATCATCCTTGCCTCAGCATGACCCAAAATCAACTTATAAAACCTCACATTCATAACATGCGGTGAAGGGGTCAAAGGATTGGTCAGTCCAGTTCCCAAAGAATATAGCTTCATTCTTGCCATGATATACTTTGATTAGCAAGGCCATTCAAAATATTCGCAGATGCTCATCAGCTGTTTACGAACCAGCAGTCGATCTGACCAAAAGACAACGACAAGTCATTCATGTACAGGGAGAATTTGACTGAACTCCTCTGCTACCAAAGACCATCATTGCTCTTAAAACCCCATCCTTTCTGATAGACTTGGCAAAAGATTCAATACAACACGCAGACAAGACAGGGCAGAGAGGAAAATCATGTCTGACTCCAGATTCAATCAGAAAGTTTTCCAAACCCCATGCACTAGTGAAGTTTGTGTGGAGGAGTTTGCTGATGTTATGGATTCACTCCCCAAACTCCATTTTGGAGAGCATGTCCATCATGTGCAGATATGATTTTTGGTGAAAGGCTTTCTCCTGGTCTAAGCTAATTAGACATCTATCCACCATCCTGCCCTAGCCCTAGGAGTTCATATCCTTCCACAGCACAAAGCTCCCAGCAACCTTCCAGCCAACTTCAGTTCAGGACTGATCAGGATGGATCAACTCCAGAGTAGGCCAGGCCTAATTGTCACTGTATTTAGGCCAAATGTTGTTGAACATGTGAAGCAGTGAAACGTAGTGCCAATTTCTAATCTCCCTCACCTCCTTCTGCCCATAACTGAAGGCTATCATGATTTTTCTCACAGATTATAACATGGTGTCACAGAGTTGAACACAACAATAAACTATCCCTTCTGGCAATTTTATTCATCTCAAATGACCTGACAGCTTTTATCAGTAAATCCAGAGTTACAGATGTGTTCAGCCTCTGCCACTTAATGTTGTCTAAGAGCAGCACCATGATAGAAGACAGAAAAGACTGGGAGGGTGTGCTGTCCAGGGATTCCACATCATATAGCCATCATGTTTGGCTGCAATGTTTTACTGACCTTTCCACATCTACCCTGCTGAGGGGTGACCTTATAAATGTTTATAAAATCATGAGGGGCATGGATAGGGTGAATAGCCAAGGTCTTTTCCCCAGAGTAGGGGAGTCCAAAACTAGAGAGCATAGGTTTAAGGTGAGAGAGGAAAGAATTAAAAGGGATTTAAGGGGCAACTTTTTCACACAGAAGGTAGTGTGTGTATGGAATGAGCTACAGGAGAAAGTGGTGGTACAATTACAACATTGAAAAGGCATCTGTATAGGTATATGAATAGAAAGGGTTTAGATGGATATGGGTCAAATGCTGGCAAATGGGACTAGATTAATTTAGGATAGTTGGTTGGCATGGACAAGTTGGACCGAAGGGTCTGTTTCCATGCTGTATATTCTATGAATCTATAACTTTCCTTCAATAAGGGAACCATAACTATTCAAATTATTTTCAATGTGGTATAACTAGTACCTTATATAGTTGTGGCAAGACCATTATAAGTTTATATTCCATTCCCTTTGAAATAGAAGCCAACATTACATTTACCTTCCCTAATTAAGTGCTGAACTTGTTCGCTTTTTGATTTAAGCGTGAGGACTCCAAGTCCCTCTGTGCCGAAACTTTCTGCAGTCTTTCTCAATGTAAATAATATTCAGCCATTCCACCAGCATTGTTGTTTTTCAGTCTAAGTGGCGGTGATGTGAAAAATTGCATAAATGCAGGTAAATTACAACCACTATTAATTTGCATGAGTATTCAGAGCAATGACAATTACATAAGAACATAAGAGCTAGGAAGGAGGAGGAGGCAATCCAGCCCCTGAAACCTGCTCTGCCATTTAATATGATCATGGCTGATCACATCTTGACCTCAACTCCACTTTCCTGCCCGCTCTCCATAACCTTTCAACCCCATTTCTAATTCAAAATATATATCCTCCTTAAAATTTATGAGTGTCTCGGCATCCACCACACTCTGGGGCAGTAAATTTCATAGATTCACAACACTTTGACAGAAGTAATTCCTCATCATCTCTATTTTAAACCTGCTACACCTTAGCCTAAACTGTGTCTTTTTGTTCTATATTGATAGTCCCACATGAATAAACATCTCCTCTACGTCTACTTTGTCAATCCCCTTTAACATCTTATATTCCTCAATTAGATCTCCTTTAGTCTTTTTCTTTCTAGCAAAATGGCAATGTAAAGCAGTGTAATTAATGCTTTAAGTCACTCAGGCCGAAAATTCTTTTTTATTTTATATTGCCATCTGCCATAAATGCCTCATAGCAATGCCACAAGATCCATTGAAATCTATGTCTTTGCATCTTTCAGTTAAGCCATTGGACAAACAGTTTCAGTTTATCAAAATAATATAAATAAATCCAATACAACCTGATCTTATTGATTAAGAAGTTATGTCTCTCTAATGTACTTGTCATTGTTTTATTTTGTGGAGTAATGAACATCCTGAGGGGTTACATTGTTCAGATAGCCATATAAATAAAACATGGAACAGCCATATGAATACTATGGCTACAAAAGCTGGTCAAAGGCTGGGAATTCTGTGATAAATAATTTGTGTCCTGTCTCCCAAAAGCCTGTCCACCATCTACTAGGCTATCGCAGAGACCCAAGTAACGTTCTGGGGACCCGGGTTCAGATCCCACCATGGCAGATGGTGGAATTTGAATTCAGTAAAATATCTAGAATTAAGAGTCTAATGATGATCATGAAGCCATTGCTGATTGTCAGAAAGACCCACCTGGTTCACTAATGTCCTTTCGGGAAGGAAACTGCATTCCTTACCTGGTCTGGCCTACATGTGACTCCAAATTCACAGCAATATAGTTGACTCTTAACTGCCCTCTGGGCAATTAGGAATGGGCAATAAATGCTGTCTAGCCAGCGACGTCCTCACCCCGTGAATGAATAAAGGAAAGAATAAAGGAATCAGGATTGTGATGGAATACTCCTCACTGGCCGGAATGCGTGCAGCTCCAACAACACTCAAGAAGTGTGACATCATCCAAGACAAAACAGCCCACTTGATCTCCCTCCTTAAACATTCACCCTCTCTGCCACTGACACACATTGGCAGCAATGTGTGCTATATGCAACATGCACTGCAGCAAGCCTCTTTCAATAGAATTTTCCAGATCCACAACCTCTACCAGCTAGGACAAGGGGTGCATGGGAATACCATCACCAAGTTCTCCTCCAAGTTATACACTGTCCTGAATTGAAATTATAGCACCAGCCCTCCTATAGTTTGCAGCAGATTGTGAAGGTAGCTCAGTACCACCTCTTCATTGGCTATTTCCGGTGGGTAACAAATGCTGGCTTGTCCTGCAATGCCCACATCCTGTGAAAGTATAAATAGAAAATATATAGAATTATATTGTCATTTACATTGAAACTGGCTTCATGGCTAAAGTACTATATGCTTCTAATATTGCCATTATATAGTCCTTCCACTTCCTTTATTGTCTTGAATAGGCAATATAACTTTCCTTTTGGTCTATTGCCCCTTCAATTCTCTGTTCAAAGACTTTTAATTGAATCAGTGGCTCTTCTAGTGAGGAAGTAAGCCTTTATCCTGATATTCTGTTGTTTGTCTGGGTCATTAAGGACAATTACTCCTCTTCTGCAAGTGTGATATCAGTCACTTTGTTCATTGCCCCAGTCCATTGTTAACACCAGCTACAGACTTGCAAGGTAGACATGCGTCTCCTCATCCTAGATTAAGGTCTCCACACCAGAATGGCAAAGAGGTGAACTGTCCTCTAATGTCTGCAATTGAAGTGCAAAATTGTAAGTATTCAGCAGAATGACTGACTGCTGTTGTTTTCTCTCACTGATGTTCTGGTGTTTAAAATCCTTAAATCTTGTGTTGTCTGCCAGCAGGGTTCCACTTCATACAGTGCAAATTGCTGTTGAAGTAGTCACTTTGGCTTCATTTAAATTACCTCTGTAGCATTTGTATTTGTCAATTTGTAGTTGACTCCTGTACTAGTTCCAGTGTTCAAGATGTAGGATTCTTTACTTTGAAACATGATCAAAAACAACTGATGTTGATATATCACTTTCAAAATGATGAAATTACCCAAGGCACTTCAAAGGAGCATTGGCAAAGGAATTACAACACCAAACCACATCAAAAGATATTAGATCAGACCATAAGACCATATGAAATAGGAACAGGAGTAGGTCATTCAGCCCTTCGAGCCTACTTCGTTATCCAATACGATCATGGCTGAATCAATATTCCTCACCTCTACTTTTCTGCATTTTCCCTATAACCCCCAAATGCTTAGACAAAGAAGAAGGTTCCAAGGAATGCCTTAAGGAGGAAAATATTGAGGCAGAGAGACGTAGAAAAGAAATTCCACAGTTTGAAGCAGAGGAGACTGAAGATACGACAGCCAAATTATATTTGGAAGTGCATCAGAGAGCACAATTAGAAGAGTGCTGAAACTTCTGAGGGATAGAGGATATTAAAGAGATAGGGAATGCTGTAGAGGGGCCTTAAAGGTTTAATACTGCCTTAAGGAGACCCACTATGATAACTTCATATAGGCTTGTAGACAGAACAACTTAGAATCTTGAAGGAGTGAGAATTACCATCTGATCCTCCTCAAAATCTTTGTAATAATATCTATCATAACAACATAACATGTGACTTGTGAAATGATTTATATCTTGCTAACTACAGGCGCCTCTTCAAGTTAGACCAGGAAGTGGTTTTCCTCTACTAGAAGAGAGGCTGGCTTCTACAGTTTCCTACAATTAAAGAGAATGGTGGCAGCAACCTTCATCCAGAGCAGTAGCTCATACAACATGGTGAGATGGTACACCTGATGTAGGTACAACAGGGATGAGCAAGGCCATGGAGGGATTTTGAAAACAAGAATGAGATGTTTAAGGTATGGCTTTGCTTAACTGGGAGTCTGTGAAATTCAGCAAGCACAGGGGTGATAGGGAAACAGGACCTGCTGTGACTTACAACACAGACAACAGAGTTAGGGATGATATAGGTTTATGGAGGTTAGAAAACACCAGCAACTTGAATTTTCTGACATTTTTGATGTAGAAAAATCTCCCATAGAAGTGAAATCAAGAAAATGAGTGTATATCAAGCCAATAAAGTGGATATTAGGATGAGTGATGAAAAGCATGGTCAAATTGGTGGATTTTAAAGAGGATCTTTTAAGGAAGTGTACAAATGGAGGTAGAGGGGTTTAAACAGGAATTCCAGAGTGTGGGATTTAAATGGTTAAATACACAACCACTAACGGTGAGAAGAAAGCAAGGAAAATTTACAATTATAACAAAGGGTACATTTTTCAGGTTTATTGTGGCTTCTTTTATTTGTTCATGGGAAGCAGGCATTGCTGACTGGTCAGCATTTATTGCCTGCTCCTAATTACTCAGACGGCAGTTAAATCAACCTCTAGAATCACATGTTGGCCGGACCAGTTAAGGACAGCAGATTTCCTTCCATAAAATATATTATTGAATCAGATGTTGTTTAAATAACAATGGTTACATGGTTGTCATTGGGCTAGCTTATCATGGAATTCAAATTTCATTATTTGCTGTGGTGGGATTTGAAGCCATGCCCTTTGACATTAACCTGGGCTCAAAATTACTAATCCTAGGAGATTACCACTACACCACCATGTCCCTACTGTAACAGGAAGTGCTATGTGGAAGAGAATACTGGACAGAAAGGAAAAGTTACACATCAGTAGTTTTCCAGTAGATATGTCTATCGGTTTGTATTAGTAGCTGTTTGTAAATGTAGGTTTCATTAGCTGAAGAGACATTTATAATTGTAGAGTCTAGCATTATAGCTAGACAGAGATCAAGAGGTGATGTTGGTTTTGAGCAGAGCATGGTGGGAATGTTTGGAGGGGGAGGCGGAGGGGGAGGGGGAGAAC
>NC_063333.1:96720515-96784487 GCF_021869965.1 Rhincodon typus | reverse complement strand
GGGAGGTGGAGATGAAACAATAGCAGCATCAACAGGGATTTCTACTTACCATTTTACTTCCAGATTTATGTTTACAATTCAGCAATGTGATGCAATCTCAATGTGACTATTTAAGGAAATGATTCAAAGTTTCAAACTGAAGCAGTTTAGAGGGTTTGGAACAAATGAAGTCACACAAGAGGACATGGCCGTTTTAATGACAGTAACTGCCAAATTCCAGTTTTAAGAGGCCACGACTTTCATTGGGTTAGCGAGTGGTTGAAAGTGTAAATGGGTGGTTGAGTGGGAGGCTACAGTTTGGGTAGCTTGAGGGGTAATTGGATCTGCTCCAGGGTATGAATCATCTGGTGAGAGGAAGTCGAGTGGGATTTTCATCTCATTGGGTCAGGGTAGCCAGTGATAGGAATTGGGTTGGGTTAGGGAATAGTCAAGTTGGGTAATGGTTGGATCGGGTCACAGGGTGGTTGGGTGCTGGGGGGATTAGTTGGGTCAGGTCAGAAGGGATAATCAAGTCAGGACGAATGGGTTGTTTCATGGGATCTGGACATTGTTAGCAAGGCAAGTCCTACTTGCCTCCCTATAACAGCCGCAATTGAGTGGCTTTCTTGACAATTTCAGAAGGCAAGTAAGCTTGAATGACATTGCTATGGATCTCAAATCACTAGAAGGCCAGACAAGGTAAGGATAGTCAAGTTGGTTGTGATGCTTACACTGGCTAATGACCAAATTGAATTGGGCGTTACTTGGTGTCATATCTTATGGGTGAGTATGCGGCAAGTCCTGTTTTTCTGACCCATGTCTCTGACCCTGGGACGAGTGTTAGAGACATTTGCTATTTGCCCTGGCAGTGGGAATCAGCCTATTGGCAATTCCCACACATGTGTGTGTGTTAGGACTTCTGCAGGGTTCACATCACCCAGCTTACATCCAGTCTCTGATGATCTGGATATCGGAAAATTTGGGACAATCTTTCTCAGCAACACAAAACTGTTGCTGTTAATCCAAGAGCACTGAGGAGGAGTAGAGTAGCAGTAATCTTCTGTCTGTTTTAGAATTCCAGTTTGATGAGCTGTCCAGGTTAGGAGCAGTGATAACAGTTAGAAAGGAAGAAAGATTTGCATTGATGTTGTGCCATTCACAATCTCATGACATCCCAAAGTGCTTTACATCAATGAAGTAGCTTCTGAGTGTCTTCATCACTGTTGTAGGAGACACATCAGCTTTCACAACAGCAAAGTTGGTGCTAACCGGGTAACGTCCAGGATTTCCAAGCCCTGATTCTCTGCACTCACTCAGCCATTCTCAGTGATAACTGGCATCCCCATCCAACTGCAATCTCCCCTGATCTCTCCACTACTCCCCATCCATGACCGTCATCCTTAAACTGACCTGCACCACTGACTGCAACTTCAGCCACTGCCTTTCCGCCTAACAGGTAAATCGTTCTGTGAGGCTGGCTGTCATGTGGCCGGAGATGAACCTTTGAAACGTGGCTTGCAGTTAAAATGCAAGGGTCTTCAAACAAACACAAACTCTTTATCCCTTAACACAAACTGTAGAATCGTAAATACCCCCAAATTTGGAACTATAATGCTGCTACAAGACTAGGAGCTTAGATTGAGCAAAACCAATTGAAGGGAGACACCATATTCCTAGAATCTAAATAATGTGCATTCTAAAAACAGATATTGAAAAAGCTTTTGTAAGAGTATTACTGATACAGAAGTAGCAGAATTCTATTTTCTGAACAAAAACTGATCTTGTGCTATTAGTAGATTTGAAGCTACTGTGGACATAGTCTCATGGATCAAGAACACTCTTTTGTAAACTTCCTAGTCTAAGTCAATACAGACCAAACAAACATCAACCAAGCCAATAGAGACCAGTCATCAAAACTGGGTTCTCTGGTCTGTTTAGTTAATGTGATAAAGAGGACAGCTGTTTCCCCTTAACTAGCCCCTTGGGTCTATCGGTGTAGGGATATAGAGCTCAGGAGCAGTAGTAAGCCTGCTTTGAACCTGTTTGAACCTGCTCCACTACTTGATAAAATGAGATTATTCCCTGACATCACCTTCCCTAGAACCCTTGACAATGTACTCTTGGAACTGCACCCCCAACAGGAAGTCCTGTGCCCACCAATTGTCGCACAATTGTAGAACTTTCACTTCCAGAAGCCACTGCCACTCTCTGACCATGCAGGAGGAAGAAAAGTCTGAAGGAACGTTGCTGCTATCTATCAAAAATCTAACTCAACCTCAAATAAATTTTATTGACCCAGCCTATACACTTTCTGGGGAAGAGAATTTCACATTCTCTGAGAGGATGAAATCCTCTGCATCTCCAATAGAAAAAGAAAACATTTTTAGATTGTGTCCCCTCGTTCTGTTCTCCCCTGCAAGAGGGAGCCTCCCTATTCCTCTCTGCCTCATTATTGTGTCAACAACACCACTTTTCATTGTTCTAAACTGCAATGGGTAAAATGTCAACATTCTAAACTCAGTCAGCTCATAAGAGGTCTTAATAAAAACCGAAAGAACTACAGATGCTGTAAATCAGGAACAAAAACAAAGTTGCTGGAAAAGCTCAGCAGGTATGACAGCATCTGTGAAGGAAAAAACAGTTAACGTTTCAGGTCCAGTGACCCTTCCTCAGAACCGATGGTGTTATATAAGAGGTCTTATTGCCTTGACATGGTTAAAAACACCAAACAAGTTTCAATAAATATGGCATTTCCATAAACCTAATGGAACATCGATCTAAATGATGTACCAAAGTAATTTACTAAATTAACCTGTGACATGGTTTTGTATTATAAGTAGCAGCAGTCCATCGGGTAAATAATCCCATCATGGAAAACTCAGAACGTGTTCCAGCAATATGTTGTCAGATTATGAGGGCATTATTTCATAACATGAATGTAGAAAGTTTGTTTTCACTTGATCCAATGAGTCTCTGCATTCCAAAGTGGACTCATCCACTCTAAGGTCCTGACTAAACCAGAACATGGATCGTGATACAGTCCCTCCCAAACAGGAATGCAGCAGAAAAGTAGACCATATAAAAGTGACATCAAGAAAATTGTTTCCATGCACACAGGTTGCAGAAGATTTCAGTTATGTGTTATTTTTTGCAGCAGTGTGCTTCATCTTGTCCCTCAGTTCAAAAACAAGCTAAGATGAAGAAAAGCCCTCTTTAAATTCATGGCTATTGTTCATTAACAACAGTTACTCTTTAAGTGCCTTACTTGGAAATAATGAAGATCCCCTCAGGTAAGAACCCATCTAGAGACTTCCACTGCAGTTCATGAGTTAATGATATTTTTTAAACTCAGAGTCTTTACAGCTCATTAGTATTAGGAGAGAAGTCTACAGCACACAAGAGTATGTGATATGTAAATACATGCTGATGAATATTTACTTGTCTGTTTACCAAGTCAATGCTTGATTACTTCCATCAAAGCAAACCAGCAAAGTAATGTTAGTCTTCAGTCTTTCAAGTGACAGGGCAAACATTCTTTTCTAAAAGTCAAAGATCAAAAGGTTTTATTAGTTCTAAATGAGGTCATTACTTCCACCAACCAAACAGCTTACCTCCCTTTTGGATTCTTCACAAAAATAGAAAGAATAATTTATGGCAACAAAATTTGGACATTTACCCAAATGGATCTCAATTTATTTATCATTGATTTTAAATATTATACACACAAGTCCATTTCCTCATCTCTCCTAATATTGCTGCTACTCCGAGCCATGTGTCTCTATAACTGAGAAGGTGAGGGAGGTAATGAAGGCAATTCATGCACAAGCTCCTGTCTCAGTTAGCTGCAAAGCTGTGTAACATCGATCTTGTGGGGACACTCCATCGATTTCAATTTTCGTAACCCCTGCAGAGAAATACCTAAAAGCGTTTTTACATTTAGCACTACTGTAGCCCTGATCACAAGAGACCAAAACCTGTACATTGGTTGCCCATGTTTACATTGTTAAAACAATCTCTTGTCTTGACAGCAGAATCAGTGACTTATATTTTTACTGGTCTGCAATTCTACCAAAATGAGAAGGAAATCAGTCTGCGTACAGATTATAAAATGCGGAGCTGCTAAATGTAAAACTGCATTAAGATACCCAGCAGAGCGTAAACTCATATCTCAGTGTAGGGAGTATTTCACAACCCCACACCACTGTTATAATGGAGTAGTTTTACTGCTTTAGTGAAACAACACTCCTATAGTACAACATCAATACTGCCCAAGGGTTTTCATTGTGTTGTGGTGATACCACATTATATATAGGCCAGCGTAACTTCAGCCATTCAGAGAATTTTCAATCTTCCTTTAGACTGAAAGATTTAAGCAAGGAAACAGACCTATTAAATCTTACTCAATTGGAATGACATTTGTACAGTTTAATTCTAACATATTGCCTACTTTGAAAAATAGTTACAATATAAATAAACATACTGGTTTAATCGGTTTTAATCTGTCTCTCAATTCCAATAGTTCACAGCTGGTAACACTGTGAGGTCAGTTGGTTAGTAGTGAGTCATCCCCTCTACAATACAGAATTGTTTTGGCTCCCTGTGCAATGTCAGTTGCCCCCCTTACACTACAGGATGAAGCCGCAGCACCAATGGAAATAGTCAAAGCAACTCCATCTGTTCATTCTATTGGAAGATTTGTGTGCAAGGCAGCAGTGCCACCTTGTTTACCTGGGAGTACTGCTGCTTCATTTGGGTCCCACCATTGATACCAGTGCTGTAAATTGAAAGAGCTGTTGAGTTCAATGTACATTTTCTGATGAGAAAACCTGTGGCTCTAAATTGGTTAGCCCCTGAAAATAGGTTTGGTGATCATGATGTATAAAAAATCCACTTTTTTGACTGGAATGCAGGAAGCACACAAGCTGCTAATTTTAATGATCTCTGTGTGCTGCCTGAACTAACTATGCTGTTCCTTGACTGCATGCATCAACAGGGGGTCCAATATTGTCAGTAAGTCTGAAGGCTAGTCTGAACATCTTAAAGGGAAGGTGTATTGTGGCTTCAAAAAGTGCATGGAGGCATTTTACGACCGGAGACTTGACCTGGAAAGTGAGAGAAATGGCTGACTGTGAGAGAGAGAGAAGGCTCCAGATTACTGGACACCATACCAGAATTCTTAGTGGAGGATGTGGAAGGGAGAAACACTGTACATCTTGGGTGGTGAAGTGGCAGGTTGGTAAGGTCGGGGTGTGTGTGTGCCTGTGTGTGTGTTTGAACCAAAGCTGTAATGAGGTCACGGACCGTGTCACCCTTGGTAAAACCCAAACTGGGTGGCAGTGAGCAGGTTACTGCTTTTTAAGTACTACTTAATAACACTGTCAATGACTCCTCCCATGGCTTTGTTGATGGCTGAGACTAGACTGATAGGGCAGTAATATTCTGGGTTGGATTCATCCTGCTTTTCATGGCCAGTACATGCATGGACAATTTTCTACATAGTCAGGTAGATGCCAGTGTATAGCTGTACTGAAACAGCATGGCAATGTTCAGGGATTTTTAACTTCCCCAATATTAACTGGGATAGACAAAGTGTGAAAGGCTGAGCGGGGTGGGTGGGGGATAGGTGGAGAGGTGGGGAGGACTGGTTTTCTTGAAATGTGTCCGGGACAGGTTTTTAAGCAAACACATAGAAATCCTACAAGAGAGGGAATGATGCTGGATCTAAATTTTACGGAACAAAGCTAAGCAATTGGTAGAATTGGCAGTGGGGGAGCACTTCAGCAACAGTGACCCATAAGTCAGAAAGATTTAATGTAATTATGATTAAGGACAAAGGTGAACTAGAAATAAAGGTTATGACTTGATAGAAAGCTGATTTTTAATATGGCTTACAAGTGGATAAATCTTCAACCCCAGATGAGATGTCAAGCCACTGTGGGAGGCAAGAGAGGAGATTGCAGTGGGCCTGACATTAATTTTCAAATCCTCTCTAGCCACAGGAGGGTTGCCAGAGGATTGGAGGACAGCTAATGTGGTACCATTAGTCAAGAAAGATGGTAGAGATAAACCAGGAAAACAAAGGCCAGTGAGTAACAAGTCTAACATTTGCGGTAAAGAAAGTTCAGAAAAAAATTCTTTGCAACAGTATTAATCTCCACATGGAGAGGCAAGGATTAATCAAGGATAGTCAGCACAACTTTTTAAAGGGGTGATCATGCCTAACAAGCTTGATTCAATTAGGTGTGTAGGTGACTAGGTGTGTAGATGATAGTAGTGCAGTTGATGCAGTGTTAGTGAAGAATTTCTGCAGAGTATCTTGTAGCTAGTACACACTACTGCAAATGAGCATCAGTGGAAGGGGGACTCAACGTTTGCTTATGTTGTGTCAATCAAGCAGGCTCTTTTGTCCTGAATAGTGCAAAGCTACTTGAGGCAAGTGGGGAGTATTCCATCACACACCTGACTTGTGCCTTTTGGATGGTGAAGAGGCCTTGGGGAGTCGGGAGGTATGTTGCTTGCCACAGTGTTTCTAGACTCTGATCTTTGGGGTGGCATGGTGTCTCAATGGCTAGCACTGCTGACTCATAGTGCTAGAGATCTGGGTTCAATTCCTGCCTTGGACAAATGTCTGTGTGGAGTATGCATGTTCTCCCTGTGTCTACATGGATTTCCTCCCACAGTCCAAAGATGTATAGTTTGGGTGGATTAGCCATGCTAAATGGCTCCACAGTTGTGCGGGCTAGGTGAATTACCATCAACATGGGAAATGCAGGGTTACAGGAATGGGATGGGTCTGCATGGGATGCTCTTCAGAGGGTTGATGTGGACTTAATGGGCTGAATGGCCTACTTCCACACTGTAGGGATTCTATGATTCTGACTTGATCTTGTAGCCACTTATTTATATGGTGAGTCCAGTTCAGTTTTTGGTCAATAGCAATCCTCAGGATATTGATTGTGGGGTATTCAGTGCTTGTAATATCATTGACTATCGAGGGGTGGTTATTAGATTGTCTCTTATTGCAGATAGTCATTGCCTTGCACTTGTGTGGTGTGAATGTTACGTGCCACTTGTCAGTCCAAGCCTGGATATTGTCCTAATCTTGCTGCATCATTTGGGCTTAGACTGCTTCAATATCTGAAGGGTCTTGAAAGATGCTAACATTTTGTTATGCTACTAAGCATCAGTGATGGAAGGAATGGATGCTTGTAGATATGATGCCAATCAAGCGGGCTGCTTTGTCTTGGATGGAGTCAAGCTTATTGAGCGTTGTTGGAGCTGCACTCATCCAGGCAATTGGGGAGTATTCCATCTGATTCCCAACTTGTGCCTTCTAGATGATGGATGAGTGGAACTTAAGAAGAGGCAGGTAATCCCAACAAAGGAACAGGAAGTGGACTTCACTGCTATTTGCATTTCTGGGGTTTATGCAGATACAATTCAAATTAAAATTTAAAGAGCTGGCAGTCGGTAATTATATGATGGGGAAAGTTATTCACTAGTGAAGATGACAGTTTCCAAGAAGAGGACGGTCAAGGGTTCTGAAAAGAGGAAGGATGATGGCACACCTAAAGGAGAAAGGGACAACACTTGAACAGAAAGAACCATAAATAATAATCAGCTTACCAAGAAGCAGGACAGAAGATAGGTAGTCATCAGGTTAATGGGAATAGTGCCAAAGGAGCACGAGGTTGGTATCACGGACAAGATTAGCTCAGAGAAGGCATGAAAGGAGATAGGATTGAAACTGGAGAAAAGTGCAAGTTCAGCATGGAAATAAGAGAGAGTTTGGCCCTGTGGGTTAGGGGGCAGCAAGGTAGCAAAAGAATTAACTGATCAAATAGTCTTGACCTTAATGATTAAAAAAACCTAGATCCTCACACGTTATTGGAGGTGAGAGGAGACAGGTTTAAGAAGACACTTTATAATAGGTAAAAAGGTATCTAGGGCATATCTGTGCATTCCAGGAGAATTCTGAAATAATGACAGATCTATCCAATGAGAGTAGAAGCTGGTGCAGCTAGATCTCGTGGAGGATGGTTAAACCATCACCAATCATGGCACAGCCCCTGAGTTAGCATTAGAATTCAGAAATGACACAGGACTGGTGGAAACTGCTGATTGAATGAGTACAGACAGTGAATATTTCTACTACAGTTTGTAAAGTCTTTCTTTGTCGTTTATAGTTTGTAAGTGTTATATAGCCTTGATGCAATCAAGAGAGGAAGAGTAATTGATATTATTTGATTTTTAGAGTTTTTTAAAAGGTTAATTGAAAAGAGTAAGTCATGGCAAAACAGCTTAAAGCTGTGGTGTGCTCCTTCTGCTCTGTGTGAGAAGCTGGGCACATTTCTAGTGCCCAGGGCCAGCATATGAACGGAAAGTGTCTCCTGGAACCCAGGTTTTGGAACTAGAGACATTGTGGGGCCTTCGCAAAGCTGAGAGTATCGTGGATAGCATGTATAGGAAGCTGATCACACCATAGACTGAGACTCCACGTAAAGAAAGAGAAGGGGTGACCACCAGGATTAAGCAGGCAATCCAGGAAGCCCATACAGCCATTCCCCTGAAAAACAGATACACTGCTTCCAAAGCATTGACCAGAATGGCCTCTCAGGAGAAAGCAGCAACAGCCAAATTTGTGGCTTCACATATGGCTCTGCTGCATGGGAGAGGAGAAGGAAATATGGAAATGCAATAGTTACAGGGGATTCAATCGTCAGGGGGACAGATAGGTATTTCTGTGTCTACAAATGAGGCTTCAGGATGGCAAGTTACCAAGGGTCAAGGATGTCTCAGAGAGGCTACAGGACTTTATGGAGGAGAAGGGCAATCAGCCAGAGGTCGTGGTACACAGCCATTTAAACTGTTTTAAGTTTAAGTGTAGGTTAGAGTTTTGAGAGGATTGTAATGGCTTATTTCAATATGTTGTGATCCCAGTTGATGGTAATATTGGACAAGTGACATAGGCAAAGGGATGAGGTCCTAATAACTGAATATAGGGAGTTGGGAGGTAAGTGATAAGTAGGACCTCAAAGGTAGTGATTCCAGGATTCCTACCAGTGCCACATGCTAGTCAGTTTGGAAATAGCAGGATATATTGGATTAACTCATGGATAAAGAGATAGTGAGAGGGGGAGGATTTAGATTCTTGGGACATTGGGACCAGTTCTGGAGGAGGTAGGATCGGTACACACAGGACAATTATACCTGGACAGGACCAGGACTGATGTCCAAGGTGGAGTGCTTGCTAGTGTGTTTGAGTTGGTTTTAAATTAGAATGGCAGGGTTAACAACCTAAGTAGGGTGACAAGGGAAAGAGGAACAGGGGTGGTGATAAAAGAAAGAACAGTAAAATGCAAAAATGGTAGGCAGGGTAATCAAGGGAAAGAGGATAATAGAGCCACGGCACAAAGAAAAGTTAGGATGATTAAAAATGGCAAAAAGCCAAGCCTAATGGCTTAATGCATGAAGCATTTGGAATAAAGTAGATGAACTGATGGTGCAAATCGGGGTGAATGGATGTGATCTCACAGACATTTCAGGGCATGGTTACTTGGAGATCAAAACTGGGATATTAACATTAAGGGATATTTGACTTTTCAGAAAGACAGGAGGGAAAGACTGTTACTAAGAGACGAAATAAGGACAGTTGTGAGAAACGATCGAGGCTCAGATAATTTAGAGTCCATTTGGATGGAGATAAATAACAGCAAGGGAAACATGACATTGGTAGGCATAGTGGATAGGAAATTAGACATAACTAATGTCAGATCAGCCACAATCCGATTGAATGACAAAGCAGGCTCGAAGGGCCAACTGGCTGACTCCTGTTCCTATTTCTTATGGTCTTGATCTTATGGTATATCCTTTCAATCTGCGCCCTTTGACTTTCCTATATCGGGCAGACCAGAATTGAATGCAGTATACTAAAATGCCTCACCAACATCCTGTACAGTCCCAACATGGTGTCCCAATTCCTATACTCAATGTGCCAAATGCCTTCTTTACCATACTGTCTACCTGTGACTCACCATTTTGTTGACACTCCAATTGAATGCATCAATGTACATCCTAACTGGAACCCATCTCACCTCCTTGCAAATGGCATGACCTCATGGATATACCAACAAATGGAAAACCCATCAGCTGGATGAAACTATCTGCGATGCACCTCATTTACCACTCATGATGATCTGCTTAATCCCCCTGTTGTCTGTCCATATGAGGCAACCTTCCTTGCACATTTCCTTTGATTTAAGGAATAGGAAACACGGAATGTTACTAACAAGTTCTTTATGCCCAATATTATCTGTTGAAATGACAGGCTTCGAACTACCATGGAGAGAGTAGAGCTTGCTTAATGGGTTCAGAACAAGCCAACCTCCTTCATGGCAGCTGCAGTAAAAACATTCATGCACTTGTGGGGAGATATAAACAATGCTGCATATCATTAAGGATGTCCCCTCTGAACACTGTAGTGGACTAATCACTTTAAATTCAGCAAATGAGGTGATTACTTGGCTTTCGGTATTTGCATTTGCCAGATAAGATATGGATTCACATATACATCCATTTTGTTGCTCATGTCCTTGAAAAGAAATCTCTTATTCTTAGGTTGAACTGATTGGCTTGCATTTGAAGTCACACAATGATGTCAACTATCAAGTGCACCTGAAGCAGTCTAGTAATAAATTCACTCAGAGATAGCAAGAACTGCAGATGCTGGAGTCAGAGGCAACACAGTAAGGAGCTGGAGGAACACAACAGGGGTCCTGACCTGAAATGTTAACTTTCCTGCTCCTTTGACGCTGCCTGACCTGCTATGTTCCTCCAGCTCCATACTGTGTTGTCTCCAGTAATAAACTCAGTTGCATTAAAAAAATGGTTCACTACCACTTTCTCCAAGGCAATTAGGGATGTTCAACAACTGCCGACGTTGATACTTGCCCCCCATGCCATGATAAATATGAAATAAACTCAAAATTTTATGATTACATATCATTATCATGACATGCATTAGAACTGAAAAATATTATTGATAAAATACACATGAGCAGGCTACAGATTACCTGCAGTCATTCAGTTTTAATGGCTATGCCGTCTTTTCCCTACAGAAAGTTTTTTTATCCTCAAGTTCTCTGAATCTTGACAGTTCTTGCCTTTAACTGTCATCAAAACAAAAAAAAGCTACTTAAACTGTTTTGAGTTTAAGTGTAGGTTAGAGTTTTGAAAGGATTGTAATGGCTTGTTTCAATATGTTGTTATCCCAGTTGATGGTCATATTGAACAGGTCAAATCTTGTATGAACCAAAAATAGAAATTACTGGAAAAGTTCAGCAGATCTGGCAGCATCTATGGAGCGAAATCAGAGTTAAAGCTTTGGGTCGAAAGAAAGGCTATATGTATATACATGAGACTTTGGATAAATAGCAGAAAGAAAACAATAATCCTTTTCTCAGCAATATCCTTTACAGACACACCATCCCAGTGTAATATCATTTCTACCTCGACTCTTTCTAATTTCTTATTTCACTGATGAGGTCACAAGGTTTTCTTTTGTGACTTTTTCTTCATTGACCAAATGTGATTCTCTCCGTTACTGTCTACCCCTGAGATAAACAGATACTGGCTACTTTACTAACTTTTCCTAACTAAACTTTAAGAATAGCCCTCTCTACTTAAACTGCAAACTGGAAGTAGTAGGACTGCTTTTCAGTTTTGAAAGCCTGAACTGCCACAAGCTAAACATTCCTTCTGATATGAAACTTTTTTTTCAACTTCGGTCTGATTGTAGCCCCTGGTCTGTTTTTTTTGTCATAAATGTTTAATATTGTAAACATTTAATTACTTAACTTCCCAGATAGTTCATGATTGTTTATTAACATCTTTGATAATGGTATTGAAAGTCAGAAATCCAAAATTGCTGATGACACAATGTTAGGTCCCATTGCAAACAATATTTAGATTTAGATTTATTGTCACATGCATATAAAAATACAGTGAAGGACTGTATTTTTGTAGGTCATTCACAAAATGGCAATGCTCTGGCGCCATCTTGAAACTCTGAATATAATGCAAGATTTTACTGCAACAGAGTTTGTCTTTCTCTCTGCTTGTTCCTCCTCTGCTGCTCCTCCAGTCGCTTGCTTGACAATGGCTGGAGTTTCAGAAACAGGCTCCTGGGTCTCTGTAACGGGCTCTGGGGTCTTGGTTATGGACCTCCACTGCTGCCACTTCCCATGACTCTGTGTCCCAGCTGGAGCCATGGGCCTAGGGTGGCGCAGGTTCAGTACTTCTAAAATTACAAAGGGATATTGATAGGTTAGGTGAATGGGTAAATCTGTGACAGATGGAGCTCAATATAAGCAAGTGTGAGTTTATCCATTTTAGACCAAATATTGCTAAAACAGGGTCTTTTCTAGATGGTATGAAGTTAGATAAAGTGGATGTCCAAAGAGACTTGGGTGCTCAGGTGTTTTGATTTTAAAATGCCAGGACCAGGTATAGAAAGCTTATGG
Source organism: Rhincodon typus (assembly GCF_021869965.1). Classification (NCBI taxonomy): domain Eukaryota; kingdom Metazoa; phylum Chordata; class Chondrichthyes; order Orectolobiformes; family Rhincodontidae; genus Rhincodon; species Rhincodon typus. The sequence goes on along the minus strand of NC_063333.1, from coordinate 96,771,987 downwards.
AATGCTGACCTTTTTATATCTAGAAGACTGGAGTATAAGGATGTTGAAGTTATGCTGCATCCAAACAAAACCCTGATTAGACTCCAATTGGCGTACTGTAAGTAGATTGGGCACCACACCTTAGGAGGGATAAATTGGTCTTAGAGAGAGGAGAAGATGACATTTAGCATGCTTGACTTCATTGGTCAGTGCATTGTGTATAGGAGTTGGGATGTCATGTTGTGGCTGTGCGGTACATTCAATTCTAGTCTCCCTGCTGTAGGAAAGATGTTGTTAAGCTTGAAAGGGTTCGGGAAAGATTTACAAGGATGTTGCCGGGGTTGGAGGGTTTGAACTAAAGGGAGAGGCTGAATAAACTAGGGCTGTTTTCCCTTGAGCGTTGGAAGCTGAGAGGTGACCTTATAGATGTTTACCATATCATGAGGGGCATGGATTGGGTGAATAGCCAAGGTCCTTGCCCCAGAATTAGGGAGTCTGAAACTAGAGGGCATAGGCTTAAGTTAAGAAGGGAAAGATTTAAAAGGAACCGGAGGGGCAATGTTTTCATGCAGAGGATGGTGCATGTATGGGATAAGCTGCCAGAGGAACCAGTGGAGGCGTGTACAATTACAACATTTAAAGGGAATCTGGATGGGTATATGAATAGGGATATGGTCCAAATGCTGGCAAGCAGGTCTAGATCAGTTTAGGATATCTGGTTGACATGGACGTGTTGGACCGAAGGGTCTGTTTCCATGCTGTACAACTCTATGACTCCACTTTCACGGAACTGTGCACCAGCACTCCTATGTATCTTTTGTTCGGCAACACTCCCCATGATGTGATCATTAACTGTATAAGTCCTGCCCTGGTTTACTTTACCAAAATGCAAATATCCAAATTAAACTTTGTCTGCCACTCCTTGGTCCTTTGGCCTACCTGATCAAGGACACATTGTTGCCAGATTGGAGGGTTTGAGCTATAGGGAGAGGCTGAATATGCTGGGGCGTTTTTCCCCTGGAGTGTTGGAGGCTGAGGGGTGACCTTATGGAGGTTTATAAGATCTTGAGGGGCATGGATAGGGTGAATAGCCAAGGTCTTTTTCCAAGGGTAGGGGAGTCCAAAACTAGAGGGCATAGGTTTGAGGTGAGAGGTTTGATTTGAAAAGGACCTGAGGGACAACTTTTTCACGCAAAGGATGGTGCATGAATGGAATCATCTGCCAGAGGTGGTGGTGGAGGAGAGTACAATTACAACATTTAAAAGGCATCTGGCTGGACAAAAAGTTGGCAAATGGGACTATATTAATTTTGGATATCTAGTTACCACTAACAAGTTGGACCATTTATCTATTTCTGTGCTGCACATCTCTATGACCAATGGGGTACGGAATTAAGGACGAGAGTGGGAGAAAGCCAGTGAGAAGGAGCAGTGGATTTACTGGAGACTTGGGAATCAAACATGCAGGTGAAGAGGCAGTCAAACAAATTAGTAGCTGCAGAAATGCTGTGAAGAACTGAAAGCCAAAGGCTAGATCCTTGAGATTTTGACAATGCGCTTGTCGCTGATATTGGGACTTTTTTTGAGACAGATACAGAATAAACTTGCATTTGACTTTGAAAGAAGGGATATGGCTGGAGAATGATGCAAGGAAGTGATCAAAGATGGCCTTACGTTTGACTAATATAATATGAAATGACAAGGTCAAGCGATGCATATGAATATAGGTTAGGATGTTTACATGGAGGAAGAGATTTAGGGAAGAGGATAAGAGGACAGTGAATTCAGAACAGAACAGAGAAGGTGACGAGTTGAGGTGGATGTTGAAATCACACAGGGTGAGAGTGCACTGCAGAAACTAAGGAGAAAAGCAACAAAGACATTTTGGGAGACAACTTTTAAGCTCGAAGATGGAAAAGTACCAAACTATCAGGGATCAGGACACCGTGAGTTTTGCTGATAAGTACCCCACCATCAGAACAGACCTGATGGGTAAAAGGGGAGAACAATGTACCCAGCTTGGAGGTTACATTTAAATGAGGGTTTCATCACTCTTTAGTCAGACTTATTGTGAAGACCACGATGTTGTTGGAATTGTCCAGCATAAGCTCAAGGACCTTTTTCATAAGGTTATGTCCCATTCTCCTTCAAATCTACCCTCATCCACCTCACTTTCAAAAATCAATCCAATTTCTAAAGAACTTGACTGTGTGATCACCTCCAGTCAGTGACATCACCTGGAAACATACTATTCGTTTTGCCATGTGCACCAATCATATCCTGTTCTATTTCACTGACATCCTCACTACTCCAGTACTCCAGAAGCAGAAATTTCCTTCAAGTAAACTTTGGTAAGATTAAAGCCAATGACTTTAATCAATTTGAATCAAACTGTTCACAGATATTATGACATGCCTTTGGAGCAGGTTGAACATGAATGTGGGCCTTCAGTCTCAGAGGTAGGGACATTACCATTATGCCACAAGACCCCAAGAAGCCATTGACTAAAATATTTTTAATCAACCTGTTCAGAGTGCACACCTTTGGAGCAGTGGGACTTGAAGCACCCTATCACAAATTCCATTCACCTGCCACCAGTTTCATTCCTCTCCATGACAACACCCTGAGACTAAATAAGACCATACAATCTCTGTACCGGACTTTATCCTGATATAAGCTTTCTGCCACATATCTGTGCCATTATTAGGACTGCTTCCTGTACATACCTGTGTAAAAGTACATCTTGTAAAAGTAACCACATGTTTACAGTTTGTAAGCAAATACATCAGCTTATTGAATATACTTCACATAAAAGTTGAGCTTAGATTTTCAGAAATCAAAGCAAAAACTTTCAATCCCTAAGTATAATGCAGGAAAATGCTCTGATAGGTGGAGTACACGAAAATCACAAAAATTATCCAAGTACACTTTGCCATATTCATGGCATGGTGAGATTCTCTAAATTTCCTGGTCTGACAGAGTGAAAACATGGAGATCACTTGTTAATTGAATGAATTGCTCATGTTTTTGGGCATTTCTATTTCAATCTGTTCTGTATTTATTCCTTAAAGGATGAAAACTAATATATAATGGATGAGGAAAATAATGACTGCCAACGGTTGAAACTAAGTCTAAGTGTACTTTTCAGTTGATAGTGTCATGGTTGTTTTTGTATTTTACTCAAAATTTTGTTTTAATCATGTTGTCGGGGTCCAGAGGCAGGTTTTGTCATTGACTGCTGAGTAGGATACCCCCTAGAAAACAGAAAATAAATATCATAAGATATGAAGACTTCACAGGGCAGATGCGATGAGGTTATTTCTATTTGTGTTAGAGTCTAGGACCAAAAGGACTTCATGACATAGTAAAGAGTCACACAGTTAGGACAGAGAAAAGAGGAATGTCTTCTCTCAGAGGTAATAAATCTTTGGAATTCGTTACTCCACAGGGTATGGAGGTTCTGTCATTAATTATATTTAAGGCTGAGATAGATGGATTTTTCAAGGGTAATGGAGAAAAGCCAGGAAGGTAGTGTTGAGGATTATTCGATCAGCCATGATCTCATTGAAAGGCTGGGCAGACTCAAATAAGCCAACGATCTACTGTCGCTCCACGTCTTATGATCTTATAGCCTAACTTAAGCACACATCAACTGCTGAAAAAAATTATCCATGTAAAAGTTCGGCCAGACTGAGAGCAGATACTTTCAGCTAAATCTGTCTCAGAATAGTGGTATGTATTCAAGAAGGAAATAGGAAGAGTACAGGGCCAACATGTTCCAACAAATAAAAGGGGTGGAGCTATCAAATCTTGTGAACCCTAGATATCAAGGGATATACAGCATTGACAAAGAATAAGGAAGGCGTATGGCAGATAACGAGGTCTCAAAACAGCAGAAGTCCTAGAGGAGAATAGAATGTGCAAGAGGGAACTTAAAAAAGAGATTGGGAGAGCTGTGAAAGCAGACTGGCAGGAAAAGTAAAGGAAAATCTTAAATTGTTTTACAGATTCATTAAGGATAAAAGGATAATGAGGCCCTATTAAGGACTACAGTGGTAATTTGTTTGAGGAATCAAAGGATTTACAGAGGGCTCTAAATGAATATTTTACTTTGGTGTTCAGTAATGAGAGGAGCAACAAAGATAGAAATCTTGGACAAGATCTGTGATACAATTAAAGAAATTAGCAAAGACAGAGAGGAGGTTCTGAGTGGTCTAACAGGCCTAATAGCAGACAAATAACCAGAGCCAGATGAAATGTATCCCAGATTGCTGAATGATGCTAAGGAGGAAATAGCAGTGACATTTGCAAATATTTTGAATTCCTTTCTAGCCACAGTAGAGGTGCAGGTGGACTGGAGGACAGCTGATGCGGTACCATTATTCAAGAAGGAAGCAAGTGATAAACCAGATGGTGGGGAAACTATTGGAAGCAATTCAAGGGACAGAATTATTCCGCAGTTGGAGAGTCAGGGATTAATCAAGAACAGTCAGCATGATTTTGATAAGGGGTCATGTCTGACCAACTTGGTGTGTAAAAGAGGGCAATGCTTTTGATGTAGTCTACGAGGGCTTCAGCAAGGCTTTTGAGAAGATCTTGCACGGGAGTCTGATAGCAAAGATAACAGCTCATGTAATCCAAGGAAGTTTGGCAGATTGTATCCGTAATTGGCTGAGTGGCAGGAAGCAGAGAGTGATGGTTGAGGGTTGTTTTACCGACTGGAACTCTGTGTCCAGTGGGTTCCCGTAGGGGTCAGTGTTGGGCCCCTGCTCTTTGTGGTTGATATAAATGACTTAGAGTTGAATGTAGGATCTGTAAATTTGCAAGTGATACAAAAATTGGTGGGGTGGTAAATAGTGATGAGGATAGCCTTAGACTTCAAGAGGATTTAGATGGGTTGATCAGATGGGCTGATCAGTGGCATTGGAATTCAATTGGATAAATGTGAGGTGATGCACTTAGGCAGGACAAGCAAAGCAAGGTAATAGATGGTGAATGGTAGGTCTCTAGGAAGTACCAAGGGTCAGAGGGACTTTGGTGTGCATATACACCAGTCCCTTAAGATATCAGGACAAGTTGATAAAGTGATTAAGGCAGCATATGGAATACTTGCCTTTACCAGTTAAGGCTCAGAGTTTAAGAGCAGGGAGGTTAACCTGGAACTTTGGTTAAAACGTTGGTTATGCTACAGAGAGAATATTGTGTGCAGTTCTGGAATCCATATTACAAAAGGGATGTGATAGCACTGACGAGGGTGCAGAGGAGATTTACCAGGACATTGCCTGGGCTGGATAGCTTCAGATAGGAAGAGAGATTGGACAGGCTGGGATTGTTTTTCTTGGAGCAGACAGAATTGAGAGGGGACGTGATTTAGATGTACAAAATTACGAGGGGCATTGATACTGTAAACAGGAAGGAACAGTCCGTGGGCTGTTCAATGACCGTGGGCATAAATTTAAGGTAAGGGCAGGAGGTTTAGAGGGGATGCAAGGAAAAACACTTTCACACAGAAGATGGTGGGAATCTGGAACTCACTGCCTGTAAAGGTGGTCGAGGCAGAAACTTTCATAAACATTTAAGAAATATTTAGATACGCACTTGTGATACTAAGGCATACAAGGCCATGGGCCAAGAACTTGAACACTGGATTAGCATAGTTCCATGAAAGTGGAGTAGCAGGTAGACAGGGTGGTGAAGGCAGAGTTTGGCACTTGCCTTCATTGGTCAGAACATTGAGTGTTGGAGATGAGATGTCATGTTACAGCTATGCAGGACATTGGTGAGGCCATTTTTTGGAATACTGCATACAATTCTGGTTGGCCTTCTATAGGAAAGATGTTGTTAAACTTGAGAGGGTGCAGAAAAGATTTACAAGGATGTTGCAGGGACCAGAGAGTTTGAATTATAGGGAGAGGCTAAATAGATTGGGCTTTTTCCCTAGAGCATTGGAGACTCATGGATGACCTTATAGAGATTTATAAAATCATGAGGGGCATGGAAGGGGTGAATAGCCAAGTTCTTTTCTCTCAGGTGGGGTGGGGTGGGGGTGTCCAAAATTAGAAGAGGTAGGTTTATCGTGAGAGCGGAAAGATTTACAAAGGACAGGAGGGGTAACTTTTTCACACAGAGGTGGTCCATGTATGGAACAAGCTGCCTGAAGAAGTGGTGGAGGCAGGTACAATTACAAACATTTAAAAGACATTTAAAATAGGAAGGGTTTAAAGGGACTTGGGCCAAATGCTGACAAATGGATGAGATCAGATTGGGATGTCGGTTCAGCATGGACAAGTTGAACTAAAGGGTCCATTTCCATGCCGTACGACTCTACAACTCTAATAGTTATGTAGTTTTTGACCAGCGCAGACACAATGATCCAAAGAGCCTTTTTCTGCGCCATTGGCCTCTAAGACTGGAACTAACATTAGTCAGACAACTCCCTGTACGCTGTAAGAACTTTTAAACATGGAAAAACACAAAAAATGCATGGAATTGTAGCAACAGTTGGGAGGAATAATGTAGCAATTAACCTGTAGGCACTTGATAATCTTATAAATAGTACTGGTAGTGAGCTGCTTTTATTCATTCATAGGATGTTGGTGTCGTTGGCTTGGCCAGCACTTATTGCCCATCCTTTGTTGCCCTCAAGAAAGTGATAATAATCTACCTTCTTGAACCTCTTCAGTTCATTTGGCATAGGTAGACCTAAAATGTCATTACAAAGGGAACCGTGATTGATCCCCTTAGAGTAAAGAGAAGATTTGATAGAGGTATTCAAAATTGAGGATTGTTAATAAGGTAGATAATTCACGGTTTAAGAAAATTGGTAAAAAAAAACTACCAGGATGTTAATACTTCTTATAAAATGTATTGATCTAGAAATAATTGCACAAAAAAAAAGGAGATTCAGAAATTACTTTCAAAGGGGAAGTGGGTATTTTCTATTCATTCAGGGGATGTGTGGCATTGCTGATTAGGTCAACATTTATTGTCCATCCCCAACTGCCTGCAAGAAGATGGTAGCGAGGTGCAATGCAGTCATGTAGTACAAGTATTCACACATTGCTATTAGAAGACGGTCCTGGAATTTAACCTATCAACAATGAAGGAAACAGTGAAATACTTCTAAGTTAGGTTGGCGAGTAGTTTGGAGAGGAAGGTATTGGTCATATTCTCATATATCTGCTGCCTTTGTTCTTCTAGATGGCAGTGGGCATAGATTTGCAAAGTAATGTCTAAGGAGTCATGGTAAATTTCTGTAGTGTATCTTGTAGATTGTACACAGTGCAAACCATGGATTGTAAGTGGAAAGAATGTTTGTGGATGTGGTGCCAATCAAGTTGACCACTTTGTCCTGGTTAGTGGAGAGCAGTAGTTATCCATCACATGCCTAACTCTTGCTTTGGAGAATTACTCCCTGTAGGATTCTTAGTTGCAGGCCTGCTGTTGTATACACGGTATTTATATGGCTAGTCCAGTTCATTTTCTGGTCAATTGTAACCCCCAGGATGTTGATATTGGGGATTCCATGTTGGTGATACCATCAGATGTCAAGGAGTGATCGTTAGAATTGAGATGGTCATTAGCTGATACTTGTGTAGCGCAAATGTGACTTGGCACTTGATTGACCAAGTGTGGATATTACTGTTACTAAAAAGAAAAAAGAAAAAAAGTTATAAAAAATGACTTGTAGGGTTATGGGAATAGCAAGTACAGGATGAGTGATCACCTTCTGTTCTATATGTGATTCTATAGAAATCATGGATAAAGAAAACTCTTATGCATTACTTACAAAATACACTCATTAAACCTCATCTCTGGATGAAGTGGTATTAAATTCATATTTTTTCCAACTGTGGGAGTTGGTGCTGCTAGCTAGGCCAGTGTTTAGTGTCCATCCCTAATTGCCCAAAGGGTAGTTAAGCGTCAACAGTCCCTAAATGGGACTCAAGTCACATAGGCCAGACCAGGCAAGGACTCCAGTTACCTTCCCTAAAAAGGGCATTAGTGAACCAGATGCATTTTCTCACAATCAACAATGGCTTTATGGTTATCATTAGACTCTTTAAAAACAACAGTGGCAAATGCCCTTGATTGCACAGTTGATTATAGACAACTAACATTTCTCAAGTGGGATATTTGCTGACGCTGAAATAACAATTGAGAGGTAGAATTGGCTTCAGCACCAAGGTAAGAAGGAAATGACACTGCTATTCTGAAATGATATCTGTACTCCCATGTGTTAATTTTGTGTGGTTGTGTTTGGCTGTGATCCCATCGTGTCCTGTTGAACTCAGTGGCTAAAATGACCTGTTAACAATGTTAATGAACCAAAATACCATGGCCACACGGCCCTTAGAGTCATAGAGCTGTAAACATAGAAACAGAACCTTCAGTCCAACTCGTCCATGGTGACCAGATATCCTAAATTAATCTAGTCCTATTTGCCAGCATTTGGCCCACATCCTTCTAAATCCTTTCTATTCATATATCTATCCAGATGCCTTTTAAAAATGTCATCATTGTACCAGCCGCCACCACTTCCTCTGGCAGCTCATTCCATACACACACCACCCTCTGTGTGGAAAAGTTGCTCCTTGGATCCCTTTTAAATCTTTCCCCTCTCACCTTGAACCGATGTCCTCTAATTTTGGACTCACCCCACCCCAGGGAAAAGACCTTGGCTATTCACCCTATCCATGGCACTCATGATTTTATGAAACTCCAAAGGTCACCCCCCGCCCACCCCCAGCCTCTGACACTCCGGGGAAAATAGCCCCAGCCTATTCAGCCTCTGCCTATAGCTCAAACCCTCCAACCCTGGCAACAGCCTTGTAAATCTTTTCTGAACCTTTTCAGGTTTAGAAAAACATTTTTAAAAAGTTTGATGGATTGTGTACTTGCTGCCAAACATTGCATTATGAGTTCATTAGGGAAAGAGATACAGGATGTAATCAAACACAAGCCATTAGAATGATAATTATTGTACTTTGTGAACAATCTAGTAAAAAGTTTGGTGGTGTGTCAATATAACAAGGAAACCTGGTTCATTTTAAGTTTCATTGAAGAGGAATAGGCTCCCTGGTTGAGTTTAATTGGGTTTGTGAATGTAGAATTGTGCAATTAGGAGATAAGCATCTTGAGCAAAAATGTTGAGAAATTAACAGGTGCAATTAATAAGTCAGCTCCCTGAAGGATGCATGTGTAGTAGACATGTACGTAAACATATAAGCAAACATGCTCAATCTTTCTGACATTCAACTGCCCACTGTCCAAAATCCATCCAAAAAAAAGTGTTGCGACAGTTGGAAGAGAGAGGCAATGCCTTGGCTACATTAATGCTTAAGGCTCAGATGATGAAATTTTCAAACAGACCCTTTTGCATTCATGAATGTGATGTGGGCGTCACTGCCAAGACTGGTATTTTTGCCCATTGCTAATTGCCCTGAACTTATTTACTATCGAGGCCATTGCAGAGCACAGTTGAGTCAAAGACATCACTATGGGTCTGGAGTAACACATAGTTCAGACCCAGTAGAGGGGGAGATTTCCTTCCCTGAAAGGAATTAGCGAACCAGATGGATTTTTGCGATATTTGACAATTAGTTCCAGGATGTTTTAGAAATCATATTCAAATTTCACCATCAGCCTTGGTGTAAAAGTGTGAGCAGCCAGTCAACTTACTTTAACCATATTGCTGCTTAAGTAGGAATACGGGGATTCAATGCTAGTCATAGGACTGGAATTGCAATGTTCAGCAGCTTACTTGGCATCTGCAGTTACTCAACTGAATTCAGTGTCCTAAAACCAAGAGGCAGCTTGGTTTCTGAGCACTAGTTTCATGTGGGCATTATGGCTCTGCACTGACTTTGCACTTATTTTGCACTTATTTTGAATGGGAATGTAGTCTCCTCCTCTAAACCAGTAGACTTGAAACTTCAGAAAGTCTGAACTACTAGCAATTAAAATATTTGAAAGTTTAAAAAAAAAATGAATGCTCTAAAGGGCATTCTGTTTCTGAAGTTGTAGTCCAATTATTTTCAATGCTCCCCACCGGTATCCTGCCTATGCATTCAATTTAAGGGAGCAAAGCAGTCGTTTATACACGACTTAAGTTCTTCTCATGAACACTGCAGCAGCCTGGCAGCTGTTCAGCTCTTTAATATATCAGAATTAATTGTGTACTTACTTGAGATATTCTCTGCATTGTAATTTTTATTAAATCTAAGTATTTACAAGCAAGTCTTCCCCTTTATTTTGATGGCTTGATTAGTTATAGAAAAGCCAGACAATGCACAATGCTTAATGCAAATATGAAATGCAGTAATTCCTCTATCTGCAATGTCTCCCTTCCCAAGAAACCCGCGAATAGTGAAATTTGCAAGGGTTCTCAGGAGCTCATTAAAAAATAGGTTACAAAACACAGATACACACGCTTTGCCTGTGGATGTTGATTTTTGTTGTTACTTTTTGGCATGGATAGGTGAATTCACAATTTGTGATTTTGCGGATACAGAGAATTTAATGTGCATGTTTATCTGTTAAAGGCAATGCATTTGGTAAAATTATATTTATACAAATTAATCAAACTACTTGGGTTGTTTTACTCAAAAGGTTTTCCAAAAAGAATGATTTTCGAACTCAACTTTAAGCTGCATCATCTGTTTTCAGTTCACAAAGAACATTCACTCCCAATGTCTCAGTTGTCACAAGGAGTTATTTTCTGACATCAAGCTCCCAGAGACGATTGCCACAAGTGCATATCTGAAATGTGGACTTTTGATAGGTCCTTTTAGGTGGAAGTTATAATGTAGCATAGTGAGCAAAAATGATCTACAGAATAGTTCAATCACCTTTCAGTTGCTATTCTACACCCTGTTAGTGCTTGTAGAATCATACCCAAGCAAGGATTAATGCCTTTTGGAGGGGGCAAAGCTGTGAAAAACTGTATCATGACTAAAGTATACTACGTAGTATCAACTAATGAACTGAGCACATGATTTCCTCAGAGATTGTATCAAAGTCTATATTCAAAGAACAGCAAAAATGAATGAATAACCATGTCAAGAATAGACAAATCTGATGCAAACAAAAATAGTTTATAAGCAGCTTCTCACTGCTGGATAGAATGTATTAAAAAAAAACCAAGCATTCTCAATCAGCATAATTGAGAAGAAAAACAGAACAAAATAAATCACAGCAATGAGTTTTGGAAATTTTCCCAGTTACCAACTTGTTTCTTTGCTAATTTGATCTTTAACTCACACCACATCTCATTCACTGATCCCCCACTTTCTCATTGGCTTTGATACTGGGTCCCAATATCCCCACTTCAGGAGCTGGACTTAATGGCGGTAAGAGCAGGATCTCTGCACATCTCTTCATACCTTCCTCAGGATCAAGGACCCCAAAGGGCAGAGGTCAAGGACTACTGGCCAGTCAAAGGCTGGCAACTGCCAGTGGGGATGTAATAGCTGCTGCCAGTATGACATCTCCCGAAAGATCCAGCGACATCGCTGGATTCTAGGGCACAGTGGAAGGCAGATTGCAGGCAAATGAATATCAGCAACAAGGGCAGGGAGTAACTCTCAGCAGGCCTCCCCGTTCCTTATGTCAGGTCCCTTCCTCGGGCATGCAGTGCCGTTGAATGAGGAACCCTCAGCCTTCAAGAGACCTGCAAGCAAGTCCACCCCATTAGTTTGTTTGTGGAGTTCCCATACAGTAGTGTCCGCACTGGATTAACTGAACAGCCTCAACTGGCAGCAGGGCAGAAGTGTTGGCCACAGGCCTTTCCACCACTGACTTAACCGTGTGGAGTTAGGTAGATAGTAAAGATCTTCTCTGCCACAGTCTGATAAACTGATCCATCCCCACCATACTCAGCACAGGGAGGGTATTAACTTCCACCCATGCTTTTCACCTAGAATGTTCTGACATAATGGACATTGGATGAAGATGACATATAAATTGATAGTGATCCACAACATAATTATGAATAACTAGCTTATAAATAATGTCTGAGCATACTCGTGGGGAATGGAGACTTGGCAAGACACTGCCAAGCCATGAAAACAGACACCCAATAGAAGTTAGTCTACTTCAGTGGAGGAAACGAGAAGTGAAAGTTATTGGGGTGGCGGTATTAGGTATGGTAAAAGGCACAGTGTCAGTGGTTAAGGGAGGTGAGAGATCACAAAAAGGGCAAAGGTGTAGTCAAAAGTGAAAGATTAATATTATTCAATTAATTTTTAGCAATTGTTGCAAACTATTTTTTTGCAGTTTGTTTCTCCCCTGGGCACTTGACTTGGCATTACAATGAAGGATTTCCTTTTACAAAATTGAAAGTTTATTGTCCTTTGCTTACTTACATCATAAATGTAACTTGTTGTATTTTCAGAGGCATCCCTGTGAAAATCCTGCGCTCTTTTTGGCAATTCCCAGACACCTCATTATTAGGGAAGCAGATTCAAAGTACATATCTCCCAATATACACCTCAAAATATTATGCACAATAGCATTGTTAGCTCATGCAGCGTATCATATCACCTACTGTACTAACCACCTTTGGGATTATGGATGTAGCATCAATTGGATTATTTTTAGTACAAAACAAATGTTAACTGTTAACTGGACAGGTTATATGAAATCACATTCACGATTAAGTACTTCCCCAATTTGCTCATTGTCACTCTTCTGTTTTGAATAAAAGTCCTGAATCTAAAATCTTTTACCCTAAATGGTTGAGTAGGAACACTAAAAATTACTGCAAGTAAAAATGTAAAGATGCAAATCACAGAAACCTTAAGTTGTACTTATTATTTTTCCATCCCTATAAAAAGTAACACACATCCCAAGCAATGATAGAAAGTAAATAATTCCTCTATACAGGTGTGTATGTTTCAGTAACAGAATTATTCATGGAACTGCCTGCAATGAAATAGAAGTATCATACAGGAATCCAAAAAAAACTGAGGAGAAACACTTACAAATGTATTTCTATTTCCTTTTTCTCTAGAGATAGTGCCCCTCTTCCAACCCAGCACCTACTGTATATAACAGCACCATGGCTCAGCACAAGTAGCTCAGGATCTGTTGTCAAAATATTGCGTATTGCACATACCTGTTTATTATATATTTCATCCAGCAGAATGATCTATATTTTGTGATTCATGTAGGGGAAAATCATGAAGTGATAAACTAATCAGTTGAACAAAACAGTATAATGAGAGCATGAAAAATATTTCAAAGTTGGTTTAAACAAAATATCATCCTGTATCTGTTTTGGGCTACAACACCCATTTCTTCCTTTCCCTGTGAATTGCCTTGGCACGTTTCCACAAATGAAACTGAGGGGTTAGCTGAATTAATTTTCAGCTATCCAAACTCGTGCTATTAGATGGAGATGTGAGCAAGACATATCAACCAGAAAAAGTCCCAAATTAACACTTCCCAATACAAGGTGATTGATCTCATAATGGAATGTATTAATTGTCCTGGTGGGAACAGAGGGCACTTGAGAGCTCAAGATAGAACTTTTACTTCTGTTTACAGTCTAACGATTAGTTTTGTGCTATTTAGTAGGTAATATAAGAGGGTCAGAAACAAGATCATACCAACCGCAAAATGGCAAATCAGATGTACACCTGAACCAAATATCTGTATTTTCTAGCAATTTGGTTAAAAATTTGCATTTTAGACTAAATCTGTTAGAAACATTACGGTCTGGATTTTGCAGTCAATAGGAAAGGAAGATGCTTGCCATTAAAACAAGCCAAGAGGCATAGATAGGATAATGCTCTCAAGATTATGGGCTCACATCTTATCACAGAAGTTGGTGAAACTTGAATTCAATAAAAAAATCTGGATTTAAAAGCTAGCTGAACGGTAACCATGAAACCACCGTCAACTGTTGTAAAAACCTAGTTGTTCCATTAACATTCTTCAGGAGGGGAAATCTGTCAACCTTACCTAGTCTGGACAAGATTCAAAGCCCACAACAACATGGTTGACTCTTAACTGGCTATAAGTGAGCCACTTAGTTTATGAGACAATTAAGGACAGGCAAGCCAACCCTGCCCATATCCAATAGACATTCCTTTTGAAAAGGCTCAAGTGTAGCACCCTTTACAGGGATATGTGCCATGTGGGAGCAGGACAAGAAACAACAATCAGATCAAAGCAACTTTGTTGATTTATGCAAGTTTAAACCAAGTACAAATTACAAATTAAAACAATGCAAAATCATGCACAGAAAGTGGAGAGGGAAATATTATTTATACTTTATTCCTTTTTTTTAAAAAAAAGAATCTGGAACACTTAAGCTCTGAAGAAATGAGACTCTGAACTTGTGAAATTAAGTTTCCAGTACCAGTGAGGACATTTGCCAGCAATTACAACTTAAGAGTTTTTAAATATTCACTTTCACCTGAATACACCAGCCTTACAATTTTTTTTAATCATGTTCAATTGGCAACTAGCAACTTCATCCCTTTGTGGTTTTCAATGTGGAGTCCACCAGATTGTAATGTGGATTGCAACTTTAGGATTTCTGCATTTAATTGTGCACTTAACAGGTTGCGATGTTGTTTATACCATTAGAGACAAGAATGCTATTAGTTTCATCATTATTGGCAATACAAAATTTGTGTTACTCTACCGTAAACAAGCTTCAAAATAATTTCTAAAAGAACAACTGCTATTCAATTTTTAATGTATCTGAAAAGCAAAGAACTTTTCCAAGCTTCTTTTTGGCCCTGGTCAAATTATCAATACAGTCCGACTCAAAGTCTAAGCCTGTATTCAACTATCAGGCATTTATTCATGTCAAAATTTATTCATTACTCGATAGATGTGTACAAAATGATCAGAGGTATAGATAGAGTGGACAGCCAGAGATTTTTTCCTAGGGTGGAGGTAGCTATTACGAGGGGCATAGTTTTAAAGTGAGTGGAGGTAGATATAGGGGAGACGTCAGAGGTAGGTTCTTTACTCAGAGAGTGGTCAGGGCGTGGAATGCATTGCCAGAGAGGGTAGTGGACTCTGCCTCATTAGGGGCATTTAAGCGCTATTAGATAGGCATACGGATGATAGTATAAGGTAGGGGTGGAGGTGAGATAGACCTTAGGATTAGGGTAAAAGTTCAGCACAACATCGTGGGCCAAACGGCCTGTACTGTGCTGTTCTGTTCTACGTTCTATGTTCAAACTACTGCTGCAAATTTGAGATAACAAGGTGTAGAGCTGGATGAACACAGCAAGGGTCTAGACCCGAAATGTCAGCTCTCCTGCTCATTTGATGCTGCTTGGCCTGCTGTGTTCATCCAGCTCTACATCTTGTTATCTCAGATTCTCCAGTATCGGCAGTTCCTACTATCTCTGCTGCAAATTTGAGCTCATTTTATACATTGAGTCATTTAATGTTGCTGGGAGAATTTATTTCCTCGAAATTATTAATGAAGATAGAGACTATTGAAACGTTATCAATGAATTGCACAGGTTCATCATTTTAATATTTGACAGAAGCTTGTCATCTGTTCACAATACAGAAAGACCAGTACTAATGTTTCTTTGAGCACTTTCATGAATTAAAGAGAAACAGATGGCTAGTTAATTATTAGGCACCAACTGTTCAAAAATGTTCCTTGCATGAATAATCAATTACCCCTCAAAGAAACAATTATTCAGCAGTGTATTTACATCATTACCCAACCTGTACCTTTAAAAACAGAACCACCAATTTCACCCAAACCAACTTCTGATTTTTGTTCACTTTCAGGCTCCAAGAAAATTCCGTACTTCCTCCTTAAGTGAGGGAATTCTTCATAACATACCCAATCATATTAAATCAAGCAGTAAGGATATTTTGTTAGTGTTGGAGTGCAGGGAAGATTCTCTCTCAATCATCTCATTGGCTATTTTAAGACAGAAACTGCCAGAGTGCCACGTGACCATTAATAACGTTACGTATTGATCTTTGACTTGGAAGAAGAAACAATAATTAAACATTTTTGCTTTGTCTTTAAGGAATACAATGTTCCAAGTGGCTTTACACAATTACATCAAATCTAATGCATGGATAATGAACTTTTATTAAGTATCAACATTCAGCTATAAATCTATAAGCAAGCTCCAGTGGGTTGTTTAAGGGCTGTTTGGAAGTTGATCATTGATTAACAGCTTAATTAAATGGAAATGCAGCAGCTTTCCAAAATTTATTTATCCACTAATAATTAGCTGACAAAAATCCTAAAAAGTAGTCAAATAGACAAATGTACCTTCATTGTTAGCAAGTTAAGGGCTGTAAGATTTTAAGATGCAGGTTATACTCTGCAGAGTTTTTTAAAAAAAATAAACTATTCCATATATAAAAGATTTTGTATTTTCAGGAAGCAATTTATAGTGCACAGGAACAGATTAAGAACAAGCAATCAATTAACCCAATTATGAGTACTTGATATAAACACATTGTTCCTATCTCTTGGATTTATTGTTCACACATACAATCTACCTATATATACACAGAAAGAGAGCCCAAGTTAATCTAGAAGAAAAATAAAGGGATTGAGTTCATCAGTCTCCTGAATCAAAGGCTTAAATCCAGCTCATTCATCCATCAAGAGTGCATAAATCAGTGCTTCCCAAATTTTAACGAATTTACAAATTTTAACAAATTGTCACTTCATTTCTTTTTGGTGAATGGCAGGGGGTGCCTTTCAGACGAGGAGAAGCAAGGGGTCAACCCAAAATTTCAGCTCATGACCTCACTTTGGGGGGTCCTGGTATAAACTGTTATAACGCATTTGCCAAAGACGTTCATTTGGCCTTTGCTGCAAAAAAATGTCCCACTAAAAATTACAGTAATCACGTCATGTTCAAGAAAAGTGTGAAAGGTTGATGCGATTTTTGACTTGCTCGCCGAGATCGCAAGTTTGTTTGTAAACGTGCCGTCACCATACCAGGTAACATCAGTGCGCCTCCAGTGTAGCGTTGGTGTTCTGTTCCGCTTGCTATTTACGTGTCTCAGTTTGCTGGGGTTGGTGGCATCACTTCCAGATTGGTTTCTTACTGTTGGTATATGGGGTCCAGCACTACATGTTTGTTAATGGAATGAATGGTTGGTTCACATCGAGACAGGAATTAGTTTTTTAAACCTGGCTTCCAAAATTAGCTCACTCCTTTAAAATGAACAAATTAGCACCAGATTACCTGCTTTAATTCTTGGGTGGCAACAGTTGGACAGCAATGAGCCTTACAACATATAAGTTGGTGGGGCCTGCATGTTCATAAAGACTGGAACATAATTCCAACTTCAATTGCTGTCAAGGAGCCTTTGCTGGAAGTATGTGGAATTGCTGGATGACAACAAGATTGGTATCAGAAGTGATGAGCCCACTGGTCTCAAGCCAATAATGTCACCCTGCTGAGTTACTAAAAGCAAGACACATACACAGAAGCACAACCCAACAAGAGTTGAGAACGGTCAGACATGGGAGCTAGGAGGAAAAGCAAATTGCTGAGGAAAAGCAAATAACAGTTGTATATCGCGACAAATCAGATATCTTCAGAGAGTTACGTATACAGATCGCTGACCTGAAAAAGGGGTGAAAATACAATAAGGAACTTCTCTTTAAGAACCCAACTCAGGAAATTCATAAATTCAATATTTATTTGTTTAGATAGAAAAGCATGCGGTAAAGTTGGACGGTTCAAACTGACAAATACATATTCAAATGTGTAATAGGAAAGGATCTAAGAATACAAAAAATATTTCCATTTATAATCAGTGACAGCCAATTTCTATTTTCTTTAAGATCAGGCTCACTTCCACAATCAGGCTAAGGAGGTGAAAGTCTTCTAACAGTTTGTAAGGGTCATATATGACATGAGATTAGACACTTCAAATGACTTTTCCTGTGGACTTGGATCAGAGAACAAGACCAACCTTGGGAACTCATAATAAAATGGCTAAAGGTTCCGAATTGTATCAAAAAAAAACTCAGATGATTGCATTTAGTAAGTAAGTAGTAGAATTTTATTTCAATTTAAAATCACATTAATTGAAGAGTAAAAGAAAACTTAATAGTTGCCATCTATTTATAATTGATGCTGGCAATGTATTATTTAGGTAAACAAATCAAAGTTAAAATGAAAATTCATAATTTATCATGTTTTGGTGAAGTAATTGGTAAAGAAGTTCAAACCAAAGGCTAACTTTCTTATCATTTCCTGTATAATAGAGTAAACCTACATAGAGTGTAACAGTCTCAAAACTGCTTAGTCATCTTGCTTGCAATTCAGTTTCAAAATTTTTTCATCATCTAATTCCACACAGTTAGATCAGGGAATTCTGGGTGCAAAATTACACAAGCTGTTCGCTAAGAAACTAAGCAGCCGCTCTGGGACCATGATTTATGACTATAGAATTATCCTGTCATTTTTTTGTTGGACAACTGAAGTTGCTTGAACACTCACTGACATTCCCATGCTTATTTTCTCAAGACGCATTTTGGTGTTGGTCAAGTTTAAATATTCTCCTCTTCACGCAGGAACTGAAATACCGAAGAGAAGTCTTTCTGAGCGTATCCCCTTGCACACATCATCCTGTAAATCTGATGAGACAGTGTTCCTAACAAAGCAGGGGTTTTAGTGTTCGTTGCTATGTTTTGTACTAGTCCCAGATCCTAAATGGAAGAAATAGAAAGACATTTAGAGAATTATTTATTAAAGCTCACCCTTGAGTTCAACGCTGTGATCCCATTCAGACCACAAATAACTGCATGATCATTATAATAAACCACAAGTACTTTTCCATGCATTTTTTAAAGCAAAGTGTCTGAAGAAGGGTCTGACCCGAAACGTCAGCTTTCCTGCTCCTCTGATGCTGCTTGGCCTGCTGTGTTCATCCAGCTCTACACCTTGTTATCTCAATATTTCAGAAACTATTTGCCAAACTACTGAAAAGTTGGCTAAAATTTTCTGTTTGGTCATTATGAAATGCACATTTATAAGAAGTCAACCTACATGGCAAGTAGCACAGGCTCAACTCTTTCCCAAATCCAGAGACATGACCAGTTTTCATCTCTTGCCGTCTTTTCATCATGGCAAGAGCTAGCCACTTAATTGTTCAATTTTAATTTGTGGTAAAATTTCACATTCCCGATTCCTTTCTCTTTTTCTCCTGCACCACCACCCCCCACATTGTTTCGTTCAGTCCAATTTAGTGACTCATTTATCTTCCAAACACCCAAAATCAAAAATTTAACATGCTTTCGCTCTAGAGAAGCCAATGTTTCTGCTGAAAATCTGATGTGCCTAGTTTTTGTTTTATTTAGTTTTCAGGCTTTAGTTCTCCAAAGGAAATAAATACTCAACACAAATGACTTTCCAATGTATTGTCCACTTAGCTCACAAAAGTGAGGAACTGGATTTGCTATCCCCATGTAACGTGAGAAAAACAGCATGAGGTTCAGGAAATTTCCCCAGACCATTAAAAATGGACAGAAAGGCAAGTCAGTGAAACTGCCCTTCCCATCAGGTTACATGGCTCAATATAGAGCAAAAATCGAGAAATTAGTAAAATGAGAAGAATATTCATCCAGAGGAACAAGAGTAGGCCATTCAATGAAGTCATGGCTGATCTGTGGCCGAACTCCACATACCTGCCTTTGGCCCATATCCCTTAATCTCTTTGCGGAACAAAAGTTTTAAATCTGAGATAGATAACTGAACAACTGATCTTGCATCCTCTGCCATTTGTGGAAGAGAGCCAAACATCTATCACCCTTTATGTTAGGGAAGGGCTTCTACACAATCAGAAAGTCTGAGAGTTAGGGCCAAACCAATGTCCCCTAGTTCGAGAAGCCCCAAGCAGTGGAAATAATTTCTCCTTATCTGCCTTGTCTTTTCCTGCTAATGCCTTGAAGATTTTGATCAGATTGTCTTTTAATCTTTCAAGTGCGAGAGAAAACAGGCCTTGTGTGTATAAGCTCTCCTCATAACCTATAAAAGAGTCCAGTCATCACCCTTGTAAAACCAATAATATAGTTTCTCCAATGTATCCTTCCTAAGGTGTGGTGCCCAGATCTGCTCATAGTATTCCAAGTGGGGTCTAACCAGGGTTTTGTATAGCTGCAGCATATCCTCTGCATCCTGGTATACTCCAGTCCTCTAGATATAAAGGCCAGCTTTCCATCAGATTTGTTGATTATTTTCTGCACTTGTTCAGGACTTTTTCAAAGATCCATGCACCTAAACTCCCAAGTCTCCTTGGGTATCCACAGTACTTTGTACCTTATAGAAAGTACCTCGATCCATTCTTTTTCGATCCAAAAACTGATAACCCATGCTTAGTTACATTGAACTCTTATCACAATTTTGCCCATTCACTTAGCATAAAATTATGAATGGATATTGATAGACTATCTCCTCTGTTTGCAATGCTGCTTAACTTTGTCATCATCAAATTTGGATATATGACTTTCTATGCCATTAATAAATAATGTGAATAATTGGGACCCTAACACAAACCTTTGTAACACAGCACTGTTTAAATCCTGACAATTTGAGTACTCACCCATTATCCCTACTTTCTGTAGCCTGTCACTCAACCAGCTTCCCAGCCATGTCAGTAATTTGCCTTCACTTCTATGGGCTTCTACCTTTGTTAACAATCTCTTATGTGGGACTTTATCAAATGCCTTATTGAAGTCCATATAAACAACATCCATAGAGACATCCCCCTGTCAGCTGCCTCAGTTACCTCTTTAGTGAGGTTTGTCAGGCATGACCTACCTGTCATGAATCCATGCTGCCTCTCCCAGATTAACTGAAAATTTTCGAAGTGTTCAGTTACCTTATTCTTGACTATAGACTCCAACAAATTCCCCACCACAGAAGTTAAGCTAACTGGTCTGTAATTCCACGGCTTTCCTCTTTCGCCCTTCTAAAAGTGGAGCGTCATGTGCAATTTTCCAATCCAAAGGGGCAATTCCTGTATCTACGGAACTCTGAAAGATTACAGTTAGGGAATCTACAAAAAGTGCACCCCTACTTCCTTTAACACCTTGAACAGAAATTGCCAGGTTCTGTGGATTTGTCACTCTTTAATTCCATTAGTTTCCTCATTAACAATGTCTGAATCACATTAAATTTATTCAATCCTTATCCCCAGTCCACTATTAATTTCATCAGGACCTGTAGCAAGCTATTCTCTTTTTCTACTGTAAATACAGAGGCAAAGTAATTATTCAACAAGCCTGCTTTTCCTCATAGTCGTTGACAAAATCCTCACTTTGTCTTTAGTGGGCCAACATTGTTCCTGACCACTCATTTTCCCATTATGTAACTATAAAATTTCTTCTCATTGATTTTGATGTCCCTAGCAAGTTTCCCTTCATAATCTCTTTGAGTAGCACTTATTAGCTGCTTTGTGGCCATTTGCTTGACCCATTCAGCATGATCTGAGTTTTTTTTTCCCCCAATTTTTTAAGCCCTTTCCTTTTGTTTTATGCTGCCTTCTGTGAAGTAGAGTTTCTATCTCTCAGTGGTACAAACTTGTTTTGTATTATTAAATATTTCTTTAAGCATCCTCCAAATCATCACCACAAAGTCATACCTTTCCAATTCCAAGGTTTGATCATGCTTAAAAAAAAATTGCAAGGTATCAAATGATCTGTTTATCATCTTGCCTGGAGAACAAAAGGAAAACCAATGGGTTGAGGTGCACAATTTTTCCAGACATAAAAATTGAAGGTTTTGTTGTGTGTGGCTGGTTATTTAATCCCAATGAGGGCAGGTCTGATGTTTGACAACTGACTGTAATGCCAGTATTAAGGACCTTCAATCAGCTGGCTATGACATAACATTAGAAGATTTTAATCAGGTTTCTTGTCTTCCCTCAATAAGCTAAATAACCTGTGGCATGAATATTCTACAAAGGACAGAGAAAAACGTGATTTTTTTTTGTAAATAGTACCTTCGCCATTAACGCTGCTGCAAAGCCACCTTGATAATCATTAGCAGAAGGGACACCGTCCATCACTCCCGGTACAGGGTTGTAGGTGTCGCTTGACCAGCATCGACCCGAACTCATATTCACAATTTTTGTCAGAAGCTTCGGGTCAAGCCCTAGCCTGTCAAAAGTCACAAACGAGTAGTTTTAAGGTCAAAGTGTCAGTGCGGTTGACCAGTTATCTGCTGTTTGACCCAACATAGCCATTTGTCTCATTCTAGCAAGCATCTTCCAAAATGATACTGCATTTATTGTGGATTTATGATGCACTTTCAAGTGATTCTAACTCAGCCCAGCATATACAAATTGAACCAAGCTATTAAATACATGGTCAATAAATTTTAAAGAGACAGTACTCTCGGGATTGCACAGGCTAGATATGAATGATGTTACAGTAATATTCATGCAACATTCATTTTTTTTCTTATTCTAATCTGGATTTCTTAAATTGTTGAATCTCAATAACTAATCAGTCTTTCATTAAAATCCTGAGAGAAATATTTAATGACACATATACAAATTTCCATACATAGTGTTTTCTAACGGTATACATGGTTACCCAAATTCGAACATGTGACTTGTGTTTCCATCCATTTTTCAAAATAGGAAATGTTAGTCCACTGTGGGGGAGTAATTTTTGCCTCTTTACAATAACAGGGAAACACTGGTACACCAATGAAGTAAAAGCTGCAACTGTCAACATTTTTAAAGTTGCTCAAAATAAAAAATTCACCAATGCTGCTGTTTGGCCAACAAATTTCAAACATGGCGACTAGATAAACGCAAGATTTGCAGGGATTGGTGGCAAGCAATTAAAAGAAGCTAGGGTTAAGAAGTTGGACAGCGGGTTGTAATAAATACTTTTTCAAACGTACACTTCCTTTGTACTTTAATTGCATGTTCTGAAAAAAAGAACACAAAAGAGAATGTGCCCATTGTGGTCAGAAGACATGAACTTGGAGGTATGTAAATAGATAAATGTGATGACTAACTGTGATCATAACCAAATTGTCACCATTAATATTGTGAATAACGGTGAGAACCAGTAGTGCTTTACTAGCTGAAACATTAATCATCATTAATAAATGGGTGACGTTTTGAGAAGCCTTTTGTTAAATACAAGAATTGTATACTTCACATGGCCTTCATCTTAGACTACCAAACATTGTTCTCACTCAGAGGAAGCAAGTTGAGTATCATAACATGTTAAATAACAAAGTAACACAGTGCAAATTACATCTTCATGGTCTAGGTTTCACAAAGAAAAAGTCCAAAATAAGATTTTCTAAAGGAGGATCCCAATCCGAAACATCAACTTCGTGCTCCTCTGATGCTGCCCGGCCTGCTGTGTTCCACCAGCTCCACACTTTTCTTATTTTGGATAACAATACAATTTTTGACACCCTTCTTGTATTTGCACCTGCGCAGAATTATATTACACAAGAGAGGGACTGGAGACACGGATAAGGTACAACTGCAAGTAGGCTCCCACAGATGTTGATCAGGAACACAATGTGAGCAGTCTACAGACCACTTACAATATTGGGACCATTTGTACAATTGGTCAGTGCTGACCTGCTGTCAACTGCATCTATATATACACATGAATTATTCAATCATACTAACCCTCCAATGTAACCGATATTACCTGAACACCTATAGTTCAGAGACCTTTATAATGCCTCCTAATCTAACCACATACTGCATTTGTGTATTGTTTGAATTCTTTTTGGTTCTCCTCATACAGCAGAGTAAACATTTCCCGAAGTATCAAAAAGCACCAATTCATACAATTTGTGTGCAATAATTGTGTAATCGTTCAGAACCAGATAAGCATAGGCTAGACAGAAATCAGAGTGAATTATTGGCACAGACAAAAAAAACTGCAGGATGCTGGAATCCAAGGTAGACAAACAGGAGGCTGGAAGAACACAGCAAGCCAAGTAGCATCCGGAAGAAAGGAGCAGTCAACATTTTGGGTATTACCCTTCTTCAGAACTGGATGTGGGGGTAGGGGGAGTGCAGATAAAGGGGATGGGGGGGACAGGGAGAAAGGGGGTGGAAGCAGAATGGTGGTGATAGGTATGACCTGGTTGGTCGATGGGAGGGATGAATCCCGTTGGAGGCTGGAAGGGAGGGTCAGAAGGTGGGGCTGGAAGGGAAGGGATGAGGCATGGGATGGGTGGCAAGGTTATTTGAAATTGTAGAAATCAAATGTGGAGTCCTCTGGGCTGTACGGTGCCCAGGCGGAAGATAAAAGGTGTTGTTCTTCAAATCTGTATTCCGAGTTGCCGCGACACTGGAGGAGGCAGACGAAGGACATGTTGGAGGGGGAGTGGGATGGGGAGTTGAAATTTGCGGTGACCAGGTGGGTAGGCTGGCCGTTACAGGCCAAGCGGAGATGCTTGGCAAAACGATCACTTAGTCTACGTTTGGTCTTACTGATGTAGAGAAGACCACATTGGGAGCACCGGATGCAATAGACTAGGATGGAAGAGATGCAGGTGAAGCTCTGTCTCACTTGGAAGGACTGTTTAGGGCCTTGAATGGAGGTGGCGTGCAGGCTGGTGTTATATCTTTTATGGTTACAGGGGAAGGTACTGGGCTAGTTGGAGTGGTTGGTGGGGAGCGTGGCACGAACTAAGGAATGGCGAAGGGAATGGTCCTTGTGGAAGGCAGAGATGGGCGGGGAGTCGAAGTCTAATTAGAGTTGGTGAAAGTTGGTTTGAGGATGATACATTGGATACGAAGACTGGTGGGATACAAAGGGAGGACAAGGGGGATCCTATTTTTATTATGTTTGGAAGTGGGGGGGGATGGTGGTTATGAATTGTGGAGCAGGGAATGGAGGAAGCGTGGTGGAGGGCTGTCTGGACAACAGAGGGAGGAAAACAACATTGATTGAACAAGGCGGACATCAGGAATGCTTGGGAGTAGAACGTCTCATCAGAGCAGATGCGACAGAGAAAGAGGAATTGGGAAGACGGGAAGGAGCTTTTGCAGGATACTGGGTGGGAGGAGGTGTAGTCTATGTAGCTATGGGAGTCTGTGGGTTTATCGGAAATGTTGGTACATAAAGCTGTTGCCTGAAATGGAAACAGAGAGGTCAAGAAAGTGGAGGGAGGTGTCAGAGATGGACCAAGTGAACTTGAGGGCAGGGTGGAAGTTGTTAGCCAAGTCGATGAACTGTTCCAGTTCAGCCTGGGTGCAGGATGCAGCACCGATGCAGTCAATTGATGTGACGGCAAAAGAGATGGGAACGGTACCAGTACCAGTGTACATACTGAAGAGGGACTGTTCGACTACTGAGAAGGTGACACAAGTTGAAAGAAACAAGAGTAATTAGCAAAGAATTGTAAGATTGCAAAACCTCTCCATAATTGTTAAGACTATGCTGATGACAGTACATCAAAAGTGTGAATGAATCAGCTGCTTTGTTGGCGGCAGGTACAATGATCAAACTTCAGGATTCCTTTGAACAGACAGAAGTTACCAGAGTCTAAAGTTTGAGCAGCAGCATTCATCTAGACAACAGAGGCCCAGTGATGATCAGCTCTAATAGTACTAGACCGGAAAAGTCTAGACTAGACAGTAGAAAGAACACTGGAAAATTGATCAAACATTATTTCTCTTTCACAAAACCATACTGAATTGGTTTGATTGTCTTTAGCTTTTCCAGATGTCCTGCTACATTTTCCTTGATAACGGACTCTAGCATTTTCCTAACGACAAATGTTTAGTGTAACAGGCCCACAATTTCCCCATGCTCTGTGCCCCCCTCTACTTGAAGAGGGGAAATCAGATTTGCAGTTTTCCATTCTGCCAGAACTCTCCCAGAATCCAGGAATATTCAATCAATGTCTCCATTATTTCTGCTGCCACTTTCTTTATAAGATCTTTCCACCATTAACACCTTACTTACTTGTTACCTTTGGCATATTTTCGGTGTTCTCTGAAAACCAATGAAAAATATTGACTTAAGTTACCTGCCATTTCCCTATTCCCCAGTCGCATTCCCCAAGGGTCCCACACTTAATTTAGCTACCTCCTTTTATATATGCATAAAGCTCTTGCTGTTTGTTTTTATATTTCTTCTCAATTTATTTTCATAATCAATTTTGCTCCTTTCATGAGCTTTAAAAGTCATCCATTGAGAATGTTTTGAGAACCAGTAATCATCTGGCCTACCAGTCATTTTAGCTGCTTTGTATGCCTTTATTTCTGATTGGATACTCTGCTTGGCCACCTTCATTAACCACAGGTGGATCATTCTACTCTTCAAGTCCTTTTTGGCTAGAGTAATGCTTTCCGAGCTTTATGAAATATCTGCTTAAATGCGTGCCACTGCTTATCCACCAACAAACTTTCATCATATCTCTGTGGTAGCTGTTACTGAAGTTCAGGACACTTTGAAACCTAATTGCTCTCCCTCAAACTGAATTTGAAATTCTGTGCTGCGGTTGTTATCCCTTGGAGGACCCTCGTCTATAAGATCACTCGTTAACTGCACCTCATTATGCATTACTAGATCTAAAATAGCCTGTTCTCAGGTAACATAGCAAGAACTGCAGATGCTGGAGTCAGAGATAACACAGCGTGGAGCTGGAGGTACACAGCAGGCCAGACAGCATCAAAGGAATAAGAAAGTTGACGTTCTTCTGATGTTGCCTGGCCTGTGGTGTTCCTCTAGCTCCACACTTTGTTATCTCTGTTCTCAGGTAAGTTGTCCAAAATACTGTTATAAATAGCAATCTCTGACACACTAGAAATTGGTCGTCCATGTTCCCCTTGCCCATCTGATTTATCCACTTATTATGATGAGGATTAAAATTATCCATGACAATTATAGTGCCCTTCTTATATGCCTCCATTATTTGCATTATATACGCTTTCTTACAGTGAGGCAACTCTTCAGGGGTCTGTAGGCAACTCCTATTCTTGATTTCTTTCCCTACTCATTCCTTATTTCCACCCAAACTGATTCCATTTCATGATCTATTATACCTCTATCCCTACTGACCACTGCACTGATGCATTTTTTTTTAAAAACAAGAAAGCTACCACACCTTTAATTCTTCTTTGCCTATTGTTCTAGAACACTGATTGCCCTTGAATATTGAGTTTCCAGTCTTGGGCACCTTGTAAATACATCTCTGTAATACTATTCAAGTCATATTTATTTATTTCTATTTTGGGTATCAACACATCTATCTTGTTCCAAATGTTGCATTCGCTCAGATAAAAAAGCCTTATCCTTTGACTTTATAACCATTATTTCTCTATTTGATGGAGTGCCTCAAACAGCTGAATGTGTGCGTCCACATTTACAACAGTAAATGAGAAAATAAGGAATACCTCTCTCTTTACTTTTTAAAATCAACCATGTAAAAAAGTAGGATTTATTCTTCCCACCATCCAAGCACAGTAAAAGCTATTTTTTTAAACAACGGTCACTGTGTATACAAACACGGTAAATAACCCACAGATGCCTGTACTAATCATGTGACTTGACCTGACCTGACTCAACTCGACTAGCCTTCCAGACCACTCTCCAAAATCAATGTCATCTAGCCAATCGTACCCGGAGAACCTCCCAATAGTTCTGGAGTTCTCACAGTTGTGTATTAGTCTGATACAGAAATGATCATCTCCAAGAAAAAAAAAATTTACAATTGCAAGTTACACCCATTTTATAAGATATGTTAATGACATTCTACTTAACCCTACAATGGACCACAGCAACACTATCTGCAGATAGTGTCTGGAGAGTAGCTATTTCTTGGGTCGCATTACACCCTCAGTCCTGAACCCAACAGCTTTTTGAGTCTACAATTTCAAAACAGCAGACAGATATGGAGTCAGTGCTGCTCCATACAACATCAGGAGACTCCAAAAATATCCACACCCTGACTGATGGAGAAGTAGTGCAGTACGTTACAGCAAAAGATGAGGCTAAAACATTTGCATCCATCTTCAGCCAGAACTGCCGAGTGGATGCTCCAACTCTCCCTCCTCCACTGGTCCCCAGCATCACAGGTGCTAGTCTTCAGCACTTTAATTCATGCCAAATGGCATCCAGAAACTGATGAAGGCAGTATATACTGGAAAGGCTACAGGCTCATATGACATTCCAGCAATGACACTGAAGACTTGTGTTCCACAACTAGCAGAGCCCAAGCAAAGTTATTCCAGTGCAACCGGTACATTGGCACCTACACGGCTATTTGGAAAATGTGTATGAACAGGACAGATCCAACTTGGCCAATTGTTGCCCCAGGTACTCTTAATCATCAGGGAAGAGATGGAAAAGGGTGCCGAGAGTGCTAACAAGCAGCACCGGATCAGCAATTACCTGTTCATTGGCAGTTTGTGTTCCGTCAAGGCAACTCTGCTCCTAACCTCATTATAACCTTGGTTCAAACATGGACGAAGTAACCAAGCACTACATTCACCTCTTGTCCGAAGAAATGGACACAAGGCAAAGGCGATGGAAGAAGAGTTCAACATCATGCCGTGCTCAAAATTCATTAAGGCAGGGTGCAAAGGGATGAAATTGAGACCTTTGCTGAGGACACAACATTCAGCTGAAGGTCAAACAGGACAGTAAATACACAAGAGGTGGGGTTGAGGGAGGGGATTGAGTCAGAGGGAAGGGAATGGGAAGAAGGTTCCAGAGGGCCGTGGGCATCTGAGTTGTTGCATCCTGTGTTCCTTAATGCCTTAAGAGGAAAAGAGAAAATTTCTAGCTAGCACGCTGGATTAACTGGAGGATGAAGTGGAACTGGGTAGCAGTGCAGCTCTGACCCAGCATGAAGTGGTGCTATTGGAGAAAAAGGTTGAGAGTGCGCAAATGACGACGCATGACTCAGAGTGTAATCTCAGTATGCAGCGAGAACAGCTGTCTGTGGAACACTGACCATCACGGAGAAACCAAGTGTAGACTGGGTGACCGTGTTACAGGACACTTACGCTCTGTCCGTAAAAATGACCCCGAGTTCCAGTTACCTACCACTTCAACTCACCACCTTGTTCCTGGGCCTACGTCTAGGTCTCCGGCTTGCTGCAAAACTCAGTGCA
Source organism: Rhincodon typus (assembly GCF_021869965.1). Lineage (NCBI taxonomy): Eukaryota > Metazoa > Chordata > Chondrichthyes > Orectolobiformes > Rhincodontidae > Rhincodon > Rhincodon typus. The sequence goes on along the minus strand of NC_063333.1, from coordinate 96,742,926 downwards.
AGCTTTCCGCTTGGGAACTCTACAGTCTTCAGGACTCTACGCTGAATTCAACAATTTTAGGGGTCGCGGCACCTTCTCCCACGTCCTTACCTCAAAGACCAGGTCTGGTTATCACGCACTACCCCTTTAACCACTAAGAGTCCCCATTAGCAGCCATTCATTCTCCTAGGCTGACCATTATCCACAACTCTCTCTCTTTGGGCTCTATCTTTATCTATCGTTTACTCCTTACCCCTCCCCCCCACCCTATCTTCTGCATATAAACCAACATTTTCCTAGTTGCCATGAGTTCTGAAGAAGGGTCACTGGAGCTAAAATGTTAACCTGACTCCTCTCCACAGATGCTGCCAGACTGCGGATTTTCCAGCAATTTCTATTTTCGTTTCTGTAAATTGCTGCTCAGATACCCACATCTAGAATTTCCATTTCACGGGCAACTGCAGCAGTAAACCTTGCCATCTGTACAATATTGTCCAACTCAGCTTGGGTATATTCAGATGACATGTCATATGTATGGAACTTAAAATTGGAATGTCTGAATGTAAATAAATTAATGGAGTGTCTCACATGGGATGGTAACAGTATTTGAAGTACTGCTGTCACATACTGCCCAGAGGCCGAAACACAGATTCCCATGAGTAGTGACATCTTCCCTTTTTGGGAGACAGCCTACATTCCAAATTCTCCGTACAGAATGCCAATGCAATCTACGTTGGGATAAACATAAATTCCTCCTCTGGCACCACAGATCCTTTATTGTCCAAACTGGCACCAACAATATTCTCTCTCAAATTTAAGTGGCTTTTATGTTGGTATGTCTAGAGGTATAAAAGGGACTAATCCTAATTGATTCATTCTAAAGAAATTTATATACTCTGTCATCCAACATGGATATTTTGATATTGAAAAGCTATAAAGCCAAATCAGAACAAACGTATACCATAACTCATTCTACGAATAGGTGTCAGCTAAATCTGAATTGAATAATTCAGCTTCAAAAGAGCTAACCAGCCTCCCAAAAATGAGATTTAGACAATGGCAATGTAAGTCATGGGAGGCAATGGCCTCGTGGTATTTTCGCTGGACTGTTAATTCAGAAACCCAGATAACATTCTGGGGACCTGGGTTCGAGTCCCATCATGGCAGACGGTGGAATCTGAACTCAATAAATATCTGGAATTAAGAATCTAATGATGACTGTGAATCCAATGCTGATTGTTGGAAAAACCCATCTGGTTCACCTTTGGGGAAGGAAACTGCCATCCTTACATGGTCTGGCCTACAACCCACAGCAATGTGGTTGACTCTTAACTGCCCTCTGGGCAATTAGGGATGGGCAATAAAACGCTGTCTAGCCAGCGACTCCCTCATCCCATGAATGAAGAAATAAAGGGATACTAGCATTAACACAGATGTGAACGCAGGTAGTAGTTCTGGCAATATCTAAGCATTCATTGACAAACACTAGCATTTAGCAGGTTTGTAACTATGCTAAAATCTTGCAGAAGTTTCCAGTCTATCAGGAAACATAAAACATCCTACACAATTGACACACTGTTACATGGTTCATCATTTGAAATTTGTTAATCGTTGGAAAACTGTTAATCTCTAACACGAAGATCTTCATCTAGATTTTACAGTACAAAATGGGTATATCTAGTCTATGCCAGTATTTATGTTCCACACTAACGATCTCCTACCCAACAAACATTCCCTCCATACACTTATAAGGGCAACTTGCCCTTAAAGGCATGTGTTCTTTGCCTCAACTGCTCCATGTGGCGACAAGTTTCACATTCTAACCATTCTCTAGGTAAATAGCTAATATAAACTGGGAAGTTAATGCAAGATCTCAGACTGATGTCAAAACTAAAACTACTCTGTAATCATTCAGGCCTATAATGCCCAAACAAACACTGCCTTCACCAATTTTTATACCAAAGTAAGAAGTAAAGTCACCATCATCCCAGAAGTCCATCGGGCTGCTCTTGTTAGAGCAACGACTGGTGGCGAGTTTAATCTGAGGGTCACCATACTTCAGGATACTTTAGTTTGAAACAAAAGCTGTCTACTGCAGTACTGAAAGTCAATGTACATGAGTAATGTACATGACAACAGTTCATAAGTCTGGCTCCGAGTCAGCTTCGATACATGCTGCGGCTGTATTCAGAATGTGTTTGAAATGTACGTTTCAGGTGATGCTCTATCCCTAAGGGGAAAATCTTGCTTGCAGAGTGGCTAGTCTATCCGCTTCTTCTCTTCTTTGATCTCCAATGACTAGAAATGAATCTGTGCTGTTATACCTTTAATCATTTTTTTTTGTAGAATGCAGTCATCGCTGGTTGGACAGCATTTATTGCCCGTCACTAGTAGCCCTTGAGCTGCCTTCTTGAAACCGTTGCAGTCCACCTGCTGTGGGTTGACCCACAATGCTATTAGGAAGGGAATTCCATGATTTTGACCCAGACACAGTAAAAGGAACAGCGATATATTTTCAAGTCAGGATGGCAAGTGGCTTGGAGGGGAACTTGAAGATGGTGTTCCCACATATGATGCCCTTGTCCTTCTAGATGTAAGTGGTCATGGGTTTGGAAGGTGCCACGAGCATTTTGGGTGAATTTCTGCAGTGCATCGTGTAGATAGTACGTAGTGCTACTACTGAGCATCAGCGGTGGAGGGAGTGGATGCAGTGCCAATCTAATGGGCTGCTTTGTCCTGGATGGTGTCAAGCTTCTTGACTGGTGTTGGAGCTACACTCATTTAGGCAAGTGGGGAGTATTCCATCAGACTCCTGACTTGTGCCTTGTAGATGGTGGACAGAATTCTGAGGAGTCAGATAGTGAGTTACTCACCACAGCATTCCTAGCTTCTGACCTGCTTTTGTGGCCACTGCATTTATGTGGTGAGTCCAGTTGAGTTTTTGATCAATAGTAACCCCAGTATGTTAACAGTGACAGATGCAGTGTTGGTAACACAACTGAAAGTCAAGGAACTGTGGTTAGATTGTCTCTTATTGGCGATGGTCATAGCCTGGCATTTATGTAGGGTAAATATTACTTGCCACTTGTCGGCCAAAGCCTGTATATTGTCCAGATCTTGTATTTGAACATGGACTGTTTCAGTACCTGAGGCGTTGCGAACGTGCAATGTTCAACATCAATCATTGGCAAACACCACCATCACCACCTTGGAGGGAAGGTCATTGATGAAGCAGCTGAAGATGGCTGGGCCTCAAACACCACCCTGAGAAACTCCTGCAGAGATAGCCTGGAGCTGAGATATCTGACCTCCAACCACTACCATCTTCCCATACATCAGGTATGACTGTAACCACCGGAGAGCTTTTCCCCGATACGGGATTCCAGTTTTGCTAGGGCTCCGCGATGCCACATCTGGTCAAATGCAGCCTTGATTTCAAGGACTGTGACTCGTGCCTCACCTCTGGAATTCAGCTCTTTTGTCCATGTTTGAACCAAGGCTGTAATGAGGTCAGGAGCTGAGTGGCCCCGGCAGAACCCAAACTGGGCGTCACTGAGCAGATGCTGCTCGATTGCATTATTGATGACACCACCATCACTTTAGATGCTGGAGAATCTGGAGATAGCAAGGTGTAGAGGTGGATGAACACAGCAGGTCAAGCAGCACCAGAGGAGCAGGAAAGCTGGTGTTTCGGGCCTAGACCCTTCTTCAGAAATGCCTGAAGGGTTTAGGCCCGACACATCAGCTTTCCTGCTCCTCTGATGCTGCTTGGCCTGCTGTGTTCATCCAGTTCTACGCCTTATTATCTCTGTAATTGGCTGGGTTGGATTTGTCCTGCCTTTTAAGTACAGGACATACTTGGGCAATTTTCCACATTGTTGGGTGGATGTCAGTTTTGTAGCTGTAACTAGAACTAAGAGCTTAGCTAGGGAAGCTGCAAGTTCTGCATCATGGTCTTCAGTACTATTGCCAGAACGTTGTCAGTACCCACTGCCTTTTCAGTATCCAGTGCCTAACAGTCTCTTGATATCACGGAGTGAATCGAATTGACTGAAGACTGCTATCTGTAATGCTGGGAACTATTAGCGTAGGCCAAGATGGATCAGCCACTTGGCACTTTTGGCTGAAGATTCCTGCAAAAGCTCAGCCTTATCTTTTGCACTGATGTGCTGGGCTCTTCCATCATCAAGCATGGGGATATTTGCGGAGCCGCCTCTGCCTCATCCAGTGAGTTGTTCAGTTATCCACCACGATTCATGACTGGATGTGACAGGACCACAGAGCTTAGATCTGATCAGTTGGTTGCGGGATTGCTTAGCTATGTCTATCACTTGCTACTTATGTTATTTGGCATGCTAGTAGTCTGGTTTGATAGCTTCATCAGGTTGACACCTCATCTTAAAGTGTGCTCTCCTGCACTCTGCACTGAATCAGGGTGTGGCTGAGTAGGGGATATACTAGGCCATGAGGTTACAGATTGTGGAGTACAATTCTCCTGCTGTTGATGGCCCACAGCACCTCATGGGTGCCCAGTCATGAGGTGCTAGATCTGTGCGAAGTCTGTCCTATTTAGCACAACATGATGGAAGTTATTCTCAACGTCTTTTAGGACGCAACCAGCTTGATCAGTAGTACTGCTGCCGAGCCAATCTTGGTGATGGACATTGAAATCCCCCACCCAGAGTACATTTTGTAACCCTGCCATCCTTAGTGTTTTCTCCAACTGCTGTTCAACATGGAGGAGTACCAATCCATCAGCTGAGGGGGATGGTATGTGGTAATCAGCAGGTTGTTTCCTTGCCCATGTTTAACCTGAAGCCATGAGACTTCATACGGTCTGGAGTCAACGTGAGGACTCCTACAGCAACACCCACCCAACTGTATACCACTATGCCACCACCTCTGCTGGGTCTGTCCTGCCAGTGAGATATGACATATCCAGGGATGGTGATGTTGGTGCCTACGACAGCCATACTCTCAGAATTATACCTTAAAGAGACAATGTCAGGCTGTTGCTCGACTAGTCCATGAGACAGCTCTCCCGATTTTGGCACTATTCCCCAGATATTGGTAAGGACTTTGCAGGGTCAACAGGGCCGTTTCTGCTGTTGCCTTTGTCGGTACCTAGGTCACTGCCAGGTGATCCATCCTGTTCCATTTCTTTGAGACTTTGTAGTAATTGGTACAACTGAATGGCTTGCTAAGCCATTTCAGGAGGCAATTGAGTCAACCACATTGCTGTGGGTCAGAAGTCACATGCAGGCCAGGCCAGGCGAGGATGGCAGATTTCCTTCCCTAAAAGGATATTAGTGAACGAGATAGTTTTTCCAACAAATCGAGAATGGTTTCATAGACAGCAGTAGATTCCTAATTCCAGATATTTTTTTCAAATGAATCCGAGGGCAGGATTCAAACCTGGGTCTCGAGATTAATAGTCTAGCGATAATACCACTAGGCCATCGCCTTCCCTATGTCCTACAGTGAGAGAAAAGGGCATTACACAAGGATCCAGCAGCTCTGCTGCTGATGTCTTATGTTTTTATTTGTTTCTGGGACATACATCACTCGCAAGGCAAATATTTATTCCATCCCTAATTGCTCCTGAAAAGGTAGTGATCTGTCTTTTTAACGTGCTGCAGTCTTAAGGGTGCAAGTATATAAAGGTTATTAGGAGTTACAAAATTTTGATCCACTGACAAAAGGAATGTGAAATATTTTTTAAGAAAGGATGTTTTGTGACATTGAGTGAAACTTCTAGGTAGTGCTATTCCAATGCATCCGTTGGGGCCTATTATCGTATTCCCATTGTCTTATATGCCAAGTAGCAGAAGCATTACCCAAACATGGAAATTAATTTCTGAATACTGTACGAGGACAGGAATTGATGTGCTTGTTTTAATGACTCATGGAAATATGCAGCCCAAGATACCAGGTTGGTCACCAAACTTATCTGGAGCAATCCTCGCAGGAAATTGCCTACTTAAGTGGCAGTAGGCATTCTGTGAAAGTCCAAATATAAGTTTCAATATCAGCAAGCAGCATATACCATGGAAGATTAATCCACTAACAGCCAGTAACATCAATAGACAAAAAAAAACAGAAAAGCAATAACTTTAAAGTGAACTTAAAAGTGACTTCTAATGATGTTTGGTAGCACAGAATTGAGAGTAATGCTAAACTAAAAAACAGCTTTCCGAAATTTTGTGCCTTCCACTCATCAGGACATTCTTCATGGATACCGTTGAGGGGAAACCAATGTTCATACTGTACAAGAGGAGAGTGATGAATGGTTGGCAGGTGGACTGTAATTGGTAGGAATGCTATAATGGAGAATTCATCAGTTAATGATGATTAACAGTTAAATGCCTGGCTTTGTCCAAAGATTATAGCATGTTCTTTTTCACGACAAGTTATACACCATGTCCAACTGGTCCATGCTAGTAACAGTACCCAACTCTAGATATAAAATTCTGGATTTGGACAAGATTTGCTGTACAATCCTCAGCGTACGAAGAATTACACTGACAATCAATTCAGGATGGTCAGTCAGGGTTTCAGTGCGATGCACTTGCATGTACTGGAAGCTACATATATTAATACATGGGAAAGTCAGAAAGAATACATACACACACTGCATCTGTTTCAATTCAAAACAGGTAATAGCCATTCACTGGTTAATTTTTCAACCTAATGCAATGACCCGCATCAAATTAAAGTTTAAAGTCTGGCAGTTAACTATCAATAGCAACTAACTCATGTATTCCTCAAGGCAACCCTTCTCCCAATCAAGAGTCCACTTGTCAACTCATCAGCACCCTTAGTATCAACCTTGATTTTCCCCTTAAGTTGGATGCTCTTGCAAAGTGATTTTTGAAAAAGTCATAACATTAAGATGCTCCTCCTCAAAGCATTTCTAATTTTCCACAGCTTGCTGGCCCTTTTAGTTTAGAGAAATATTATTAGAATGAGACTTCAAAATACACTAACTCACTTCACACTGCTAGGGAAAGATCAAGATTCTGTTTAATGAATAATGATTTCCATGAGTTTACATGAAACAATTTAGTTAATTTTAAAATTTTGACCTTATATTGATGTAAATTTCTCTTATTTTGTTTGTGTGCTAAACACATGGAGAGGAAGATAACAGCTCATAACTAAATTGGGCTCCAAACACCACAAATTGTATTGCATAACTCAAGTAAGTCTTTGAAATTAAATTCTCTGCACTCAGGTCACAAGAGAGACCAATGTGAGGAGGGGTGGGGGTAGTGTTTACAGCAACCCCATCATAATCTCTTGACATTTAAAAGGTAGTCTTCACAACATAAGTGCTACTTATAAATGGAGACCCAAGCACAAGAATTTAAGAGTTCAAAGTGGTTAGTGTTTTAAACATTTAAAATTATCCTAAAGACTAATAATATCACACATCTACAGCTTTCATCTAATATTTTAGAGGTCACTAAGTTGCAGAAAAGATGGCTTCTCAGATAGGTATTGTTTATAGGTTGCTTGTTGAAAAGAAAAATTGGTTTGCAATAAAATGCCTACCTCTCTCCATTTTTAATTATAATATTTAGAACTTGTTTAAACATGTTACAAACAGGTAGAGGCATTAAATTCTATATTGTTCAACACTAACCGATTTCTCCTACACACCAACCCCCACAGAAGTCAAAGGATGTTGAGGAGGATGAAGCAGAGTTAATAACTATGGCAACGAGAAAAAAATCATAATTTGATTTATGTTTCCTTATTAAATGTAAGAAATGGAAAGTAACCATACAGTCATGAATGAAATCTCCTGAGATAGCTCACAATTTAATCTGCAACTTTCAAAACCTGGCATTTAGTACAGGATATAAATCTCTTTGGGGGAACTATTATTCTTTAATTCAAAAACATTTTTTCAAGTGTATCATTACAATAGCACGTTAGAAGTTTTTGTTGTTATCCTTCTAAGAGCCATCCCACAAGTGCACACATAACTGACAGTTTAAATTGGACATGTTATTAAAATCAGTTACTGAAATCTTTTCTTTCCACTGAGTCCATGTTTGTAATGGCCTCAAACCTGCCTACAACATAATTGTCATTCAGATTGTGCTTCTCTGAGCAAGTCATGCTTCAGTGGAGGGTCTGAGTTTCCATTTGAAAATCAACAAATTAATCCTGGACAGGTATCCAAAAGGCCAAGTTTAATAGGAAGCAGCTACTGGGCCCTCAACCATGATAAAATGTTATTGCTGTTTCCCTGTAAATTGGGAGGAACATGTGATATTTTCTACATAGGAACACTGTTGCTATTTGAGTGATCTACTGCTCAGGCTATCAAAATGCTTGACAGACACTGTCAATCCTCATAATAACATGTCACTGGACATGCAAGCACACACTTACAACCTCTGCAGCATCCCTTAGTGCTGAAAGAACCAAACCAATTTATTAAATAAAATAGGTCTTCATCTTAACACATGGACCCATTAGCAATGTATATTCTACAATTCATTTTTCTCAATATAGTAAATTTGGCTTTTGAGAAGGTTTACGACATCTAATGATTACTTATGCAGCATACCTATTCTAACACCTATTGTTGCAAATTTATACTTGCTGATATCAACTTTCTCTCTTGCCATTTAGAAAGCTATAAATCTGTAACAGATAACCAAAGCGTCTATTAAAGAATAATTCCATCCTCCTGCAGAAAGTACCTCCGATACAGAAGAGGACAAACCACAGTGACTTAACTACAATACTAACACATGGCGTTTCTGACATCAAAGTGGTACGCAAAGTCAATGTGGTTAAAAAGCAAAATTTCATGAAACTACTTGTATCTAGAAATTCAGCATGGCTTTCAGAGATTTGCTCCACTTAGTTTTAAACAAAATTTTTTGCGTCATGACTAATTCAGGTTTCTGCCCAGCATTCAATCGGACTTCCAGTGGGGTCTTTCCAACAAACATGGCTATGACCTACACACGCTGTCCTTGTCTTTGCTCCAGCCTCTCGCAGTGGACCACATGACACTAAGTATCCTCCATTGTCCAGCTCAAATGGGACTGTCCTTATTTAGTTTCATCAACTCTAAAGGATATCAAGCAATGGCTTTTCCTCCTATCACTACAACTATCATTTCCAACAAAATGCACGGAAAGATCCTTGGTTCCCTCCTCTACCTCAAGAATATATTGTCCATTCTAAAGACAGAATCTGTATTTCTGATGCACACTCTCAGCACCTAGCTGTACCTTTCCACTATATCTCATTCAAACCACCTCTTTGTTGGCAGAATTATTTCTCCAATATCCATTCACTACCATATTTCCTCCAAATTATCATTACAAAAAATTAAGATATCATCTTACTGCCTCCTGCCACAACCTCAGGCCACAGATTCAAATCTTCCCACTGGTATTCAGTTTAAAACAGACTGCACAACTTTAACATATTAGCACATCAAGACCGAAGTTTCTGACCCTATAGCTTTACAATCACAAGGACTGCTTACTTCCACTTAGCATTTTATTAATTGTTTGCCTCTGTTCCAGTCACATACAATCAGGTGCTGAAGATCTCAAACATACCTTTGTTACACCCAGATTCAATTATCAGAGAAAGAGTCCTTGGCTAGCCGATCTTCTGAGCTAAAGCTGTCATTACAAAAAATCTACCAGCTCCACAGAACTACAGAACGGTTACAGCACAGAACAAGGCCATTCAGACAGTTGAGCCCATGCCAGCACTTACATGAGCAATTCAGCTAGTCCCACTCTCAATCCATCCATTGAATGTGTCCACACAAGATGTATTAGGAACAGTGGGTAAAAGTTAAACTGAAGGCCAGGATTAGGGCCTAACCCACCGCTTGGAGATAGAGTCAGCAGAAAGAAAGCAGACCAAGGTATAGCTGAGTTTGCAAAAAAGTGAGAGAAAGAAAAGTAATGAACTGTGACACCACAGGAAGGCCATGACTTGAATGGTTAGTGAATATTGTGGCTTAAAAGTTTCCCTTTCTCTAGAGTTGGGACTTTGTCATCTTCCAGTGGTGAAAGTATATATCAGAGATAAATAATTTGAAGCATATCAACTAGATTGAAGACAATAAGTAGATAACAGAGCAGTACCTCAGGAACACTGCTGTTCATTAGGAAACAAAATAATAGGTAGATTAATCAGAATAGGTTGAGAATTTGTGAAGTGAGTTCATTGAATAAATAGAGGCATGGGGGTAGCTTGGGCTGGTTGAATATGCATTCAGTTCCTTCTGGGAACTTCAGGATAGTTTCCATGTCCTCCACAAGCTCATCGGCAGGAATTGCAGCTCAAATTCTGCATTTCAGAGTTGATCTGACATCACTACAGCTTATCCATGAGTTTGAGGGTAGAAAAATATATAGAGAAAAGAAATGCATAGAAGTTAGAGAAGTGTAGAAATCATCAAATAGTTATAATGGAGGGATTTGAACTGTCCTAATATTGATTGGAATTGTACTAGTAAAAAAAGGGCAGAAAGGCAAGAGTTTTTAAGAAACAGAAAACAGGAGTAGGCCTTTCTGCCCTTCGAGTCTGTCATTAACTATCATGGCTGATCATCCAACTCATTAGCCTGTTCCTGCTTCCCCGCATATCCTTTGATTCCTTCAGCCCAAGTGCTACATCCAACTCCTTAAAACCATACAATATTTTAGCCTCAACCGCCGCATCAATCTTTTCCTCTTCCCATACCTATAAAAACTAAATTGGAAAAGTTTCCATATTCCCCACAAGTTTACTCTCATACTCTAATTTTCCCTTTTCCTTAATCAATCCCTTTGTCCTTGTTTGCCGAATTCTAAACTGCACCCACTCTCAGGTCTGTTGCTTTTTTCTGGCCAATTTGTATGCCACTTACTAAGATCTAACATTAAACAACTCTTGTAAGCCATGGTTTGGCCACCTTTCCTATCTCAATTTTGCACCAGACCAAAATGAATAATTGTTGCAGTTCACTCATGCACTCTTTGAATGTTTACCATTGCCTTTCCGCTGTCATCCCTTTAAGTAACGTTCCCTGTCACCTTCCCCCCTCCAATCTATCATAGCCAATTTGTACCTCATACCATCATAGTTTGCTTATTTAAATTCAGAATCATAGTCCCCGATCTCCAATAAAAGGATTGTATCGTATTACAGTCACTCATCCAGAAAGGGCCTTGCACAACTAGATTGCCAGTTATTCCTTTATCATTACACAATACCTAGTCTAGAATGACCTGTTCTCAAGTGGTTTCCCAAACATATTGGTCCAGAAAACCATCCCATTCACACTCTAGGCATTCTTCCAAGACATTGTTTATTTGATGTGCCCAATCTATATGCAGATCAAAGTCAGCCATAATTACAAATGTTCCTTTATTGCACGTGCCTCCAACTTCCAATTCAGTGCCATTCCTAAACCAGTTTACAGGTCTATAGAAATCCCCACTAATGTTTGTTACTCGATGCTTCTCAGTTCTAACTATACAGATTCCACATTGCTGGAATTAATATCTTTCCTCACTTTGCATTCGTTTTCTCTTTAGCCAGCACTGCAACACTTTTTCCTTCAAGTCTGTCCTTTCTAAACACTCCCGAATGTGCAGTTCCTATCCTTGGTTACCCTGCAGCCATATCTCCATAATCCCATTTTAAAAAAGCCTCATCCATGAGTTTTAAGGGGAAAGCTGACAAAATTGATCTTGGAATCTTGACCAGGGAGCCGAGTACCAAGATAAGGGGCTGATCTTATAGGACCTAGGCAAGAAATTTGTCAAAGTGTCATGAATTGTTCCAATTTGTTACTGCAAAAAGGATGTGCTTTCTTCATCTCTGAATATATTTAAGGTTGCAACAGATTTTAGCCTCTCAGAAAGCAGAGGAATATTTAGGAATTGGGCAGGAAAAAGGGTGCTGATCAAACACGCTCATATTGAATGATGGAGAAGATTCAACAAGCTGTAAGTTCTACCTCCTCAGAATCCCTACAGCGTGGAAGCAGGCTATTCGGTCTATTGAACCCACACCCCCCCGCAACACTGCATTCCACCCAGATCCATCCCCCTACCCTACCCCACCCCCCCAACCCTGCATTTACCACGGCTAATCCGCCTAACCTGCACATTCTTACACCCTGGGAGGAAACTGCAGCACCAAGACGAAACCCGCAGAGACGTCAGGAGAATGTCTATGTGGAGTTTGCACAGTGACTGGAGGCTAGAATCGAACCTGGGTTCCTGGCACTGTGAGGTGGCAGTGCTGACCACTGAGCCACCATGCTGCCCACTATTTCTTTACGCATTTCTACTTTACCTGATTTTTCATCAAACAATTATCCTATTTTTCAAAACCCACAATTGAATTTACCTTCACCACCTACCCATACAAAGTATCCCAGATCCTAGCTACTTGCTGTGACAAAAAACAGCACTTCCTAATTGCACCTCAGGTTTTTTTGCCAGTCACCATGAGCCTCTGGTTCTCAAGCCAAACAGGAACTGTTTCTCTCCATCTACTTTATCTAGTCACAGTTGAGCTAGATGAATGATGGGCAATGGCCATCTCCAACAAGGCAGAATACCACCATCTCCCTTCAACGGTATTGGTGTTGACCATCACTGAATGTCACACCGTCAACATTCTGGGGGAATTAACATCAACCAGGAATTGAACTGGACTCGCCTTATAAATACTGCAGATACAAGAGCAGGTCAGAGACTTTGGATTCTGGTGGGAGTAACTCACATCACTCACAACAGCAGCAATGTGTACCATCTACAAGATGGTTTGCCAACAACTCAACAGACCTTCCAAACCCTTGATCTCCAACACCTTGCAGGACAGAGGCAGGCGGTGGTGTTCCTATCCTGCTGTTGCATGTTCCCAAATTATACACACCAAACAGACCTGAAGCTATTGTTTCACTATCACCAGGTCAAAATCCTGGAGCCCAATTCCTCACAGCACTGTGGGTGCACTTACACAAGGACTGCAGCAGTGCAAGGAGGCTCAGCACCAGCTTCTCAAGGGCAATCAGGGATGGGGCCAGCCAACAATGCCTACATCCAGTGAAATAACTAAAAAAAAAAATTTACACCTCACAATTCTGTACACCTCGTGAATTTCCTCTCAGCCTTATTTTCTATAATACCCCAACTTCTCCAAGCTATTCCCATAACTGAAGTCCCTCATCCCAAACTTTTTCCATAAACCGTTTTTGCATCCTCTGAAGCCTTTACGGCTTCAAGTGTGCTGCAGAAAATTGCACACAATACCAAATTAGGATTCTAAAACAGTTCATCATAATTTCTTCGGTTTCATATTCCATACCTCTATTTATAAGCCTAGAATCCCAAATACCTTTTGAAATACTTTCTCAAATCAATGAAGTTGTCAGTGCAATTTGTGAACATATTCCTACTGGCACCTCTGCCCCTGCATCCCCTGTAGCAACATACCCATTATTTATTTAACATTTTGTCTCCATGTTCTTCCTACCAAACGTAGGACTTAATTTCTGTATTAAATCTCACCTGCTACATGCCTATACATTTATACAGTTCAGTTAGATCTTCTCAAATTGCACTATCTTCCTCAAAATTCATAATACTTAATTTTTGTGTCATCATTTGCAAAACTTCAAGAATTGTATTCGGTCTGTCCAAGTACAGGTTATTAACATAATCAAGAATAATACTGGTTTTAGCACTGACCCTTGGGGAACACCACTGTTTACCTTCCTCCACTGCAACAAGGACGTAAAAATAAATCCAGTAAATACAGCGCATTCACTTTAACCTTAGCAGTGGAAAAACACCTTTCAGGAGTCCCGCTTTTGGTTTTCTGACACTTGGCCAACTTCACACCTATGTCACCACTGTGCCTGTTATTTCTTGGGCCTCAGCTTGCTTACAAGCCTATTACCAAGCACTCTAACCAAACAGGTTTTTTTGGATGTCCATACACACCATGTGGCACAGAGGTCCTATGATAGTACTACTGCTTCTCCAGATTTAAGTCCAACCTCAGGGCTTAGTCAAGGAAGGGGTGTTCAGAATGTGGCTGAACAGGTTGAGGGTCAGTTAGTGACCCCCAACATACACCCATAAGAGGTTAAATTCTTGGTCATCCATTTAATGGAAAGCAATTGGAGTCTCTACCATCACTATCAATAGCTGCAACCTACAACATGTAGAAATGTATATTGCCACAGCAACTCAGACTGGGTGGGATGGGCGTTTAGCTCAGTAGCTTGGAACTCTACTACCTGCAATCTCCCTTCTAAACCACTCACCATTCCTCCATTGTGTGTTGGAAATGTATCCCAGCTCCTAGGTCAAAATCCTGGAACTCGTCCACCCCATCCCAGCATCATGGATGTGCCTATAACAAATGAACTACAGTAGTTTGTAAGGACAGTGTCTCTTTACTTGTGTTTTAAAAGGCTGAGAATTCAAAAGGAGAAAGGTTTAAATATCAGGGTTAAAAAAAAAGTGGCTGCAGTTTTGAAATCAAGTAACCTGATATTGAACGGAAGGCATTGTGATCGCCTGTTTAAACAAGCAGTAATTGAAGTTTCGATTGCAGACAACCTGGAGCTGAGGGTGTGGCAACAAGAAGCTGATTGATAACTGTCAGCAGTCCACAGACCAATGAGAGATCTTTTAGCCCACTGAGCAGCTTGGAGCTGTAAGCAAAATGACAGGTCATTTGTACAGAGAAAGCAAGCATGAGCGACAGAGACAAAGAGAAAGCATTGTGTGCAGACTTGAGGTCAGAAGCTCCCTGTTCTCTGCAGTGAAAACAACTTAAATCTGAGTTACTTTTCCTGCAGCACTTGCTGCAGCTTTTGAATTGATAAATCAGAGGTGTTTTCCAAGTGAATCAGCTACTCTATACTTTTTATAAACCAGTGGGAGCTTCCAGAGACAACTGAACACCAAAGGACCTGGCTAAATAAAGTTGGACAATCCCAACATTAGAATCAAGAAACAAAGACCAGTAAAACTGATTCTTCAGTTTTTCTTACATCACCAATAATCTAGTTTCCCTGTTTATTTGTAAAGTTTTGTTGTGTGCGTCTGTAAGGGGGAGTTTAAAACAGAATTCGAGTTTGTTAGTTGTGGTGTTGTGTGGTAATGGTTTATATCTGTTACCTGTAACTAGCGTCTAATTACAAGTAATAAATAATTGATCATTCTTGTCAGTATAGAAATCTGGTCTCTGTTTTCTATCAACCTTGGTTTGAAAGTCAGGTAAATTGGGATACTGCTCACACCTTTAAGAAAAATTAATATTTGGTATGACTCCAGGAATAGTAGAGCTAGATTTACAGTGTACTAGCCTCATCGGGTCACAACAAAGTTCAAGGAGTCAACCCATCACCTTCTCAAGAGCAGCTCAAGATGGATAATCAATGCTGGCTCAACCAGCAAAGCCCACCTCCCATGAAATGAAATGAAAAAAATTCTCTGGCACTGCCCCTGTATCGGCAGAGAATGGGAGAAGTATGGCCAGTGCCTCTACCATGTTTGCCCTTCTTGTTGAAAACATAGTCAAATGCATACCTCAAAGCTGGTAAGTCACTCGGACTGAAGTACAGCAAAACTTTCCATTACCTCTACCAATTTTCAGTTCACCCAGTACCTGAACTACCTCCTTGTTCATTATGACTTTTGCAGCATCTTCTTCCTTCATCAAGACAAGATGTAAAGTTATTGCATTCTTGAGACATACAACTTGCTTTTATGAATAGATCCCTCCTTAGTTTCTAATTGGCCCCAACCCCCACTTACTATTCTTTCACTATTTATATGCTTATGGAAGACATTTGCATTCTCCTTTACACTGCTGGACTCTCCTCAACCTCATCTCTGACATAACCTCTCTAAGTCTTCCTATATAGCCAGCCTTATCTCACTTCTTTACTTTAGACATTCCTTCAGGATTCTTCCACTTGGGTCCTTAGGAGGCTAAACAGTTAAATCCTGAATCCGCACAGTGCTGAGGTGAAGCAGCTAATGTTGGATAGGGCAGATGGGTGGGATGCTCAGGTTACTACACACTCCGACCAATGCTCATACTTTGCCTCCACCTGGGCCTTTAGGAGATGTTGAAAGTGGTTACCATCATCATGGATGCCTCTTTTTCCAGTTTGACAGTCTTGGCCAAGAGATTCCCATAAGTCAGTGGGATTGTTTCATTTTTTTCTGGCAAGCTTAGAGGGTGTCCTAGAAATGTTTCCTCTTGCCTCTTCAATTGTTCGCTATTATGAAGCTCAAAATAGATAGCTCATTTTCATGTGTCAGACATATGGACGACACGGACAATTTAATGCAGATGTAATCAGTAACTCAATGCTGGTAGTTTTGGCAAGGGAGTGAGAGGGGGGAAGGAGGGAGAAAGAAAACCCCTATATTGGAGCACCTATCCTGCCCATTGCTGGTTGCGTTTTTCTATGGATTGGAGGTATCTGCTGTACATCATTTGTGTTTGATGCTCACAGAAAGGCAAGTAACAATGCTGCCCAGTAAACTGGGGGCTTTGTGCATAGTTTAACATCTTGGCCAACACACACACTATTCCTTAGAAGACCAAAGGCTTGGTTGGCACACTGGAGGCAATGTTGACTTTCATCAGTTGCAATAGTTGTGCATGCAAGATTCATTGGCATAAAAATAGAGGTTGAGTTGGTATTCGTTCTACCAATTTGGCGTAGGATCAGGGAGATGTCAAGTCCAAATCACTTCTGTCTTTTGTAAGCTACAGGGACTCCCAACATCCAATGCTTCCTATTTATAATTCTTTCAAAAAAAAAAACCTATTCACCGCTCCACTTCTCTTTCATCCATTAAATCTTGGAGTCATTTGGATGCTTTTGTTGTAATTTAGTCATTGCAGATTCAATTCAAATATTCTTTCATTATAGCATGCTCAATTGAGGAATGAGAGTTTTTGAAGGTGAAGTTTAAAATTAAAGTGTGAATATTTTGAGTATACATGAACTGGAAAATCTACAAATTAAATGGGTGACTTTCATCTTTAAAAACTGTTCTAATGCCTGCTTTCTTTCAGCTTTGTAAAATAAGATGATCAAATACAGACATAGCAAAATCAAACAATCAAGTGAACAAATGGGGTTCAATGGAGACAAACGTAGGGTATTGTTTTGGGTGTAGAAAAACAAATCACACTATTTTCTGAAACAGTGAAAAAACTATCAACTGTATGAGAGAGATTTTATAGTCCACAGGTTCAAGGAATATCAAAAAACAATAGCATGTTGGCTTTCATTTGAAAGGACCTGGGACACAAATTTTTACATCAGTTGCATTCAACCATTGGTCAGACCCACTAAAGAATTGTAATTTAGGTTTTGGTCACCACACTCTAGGATGTGCTTACTAGCCTCAGAAAGGTTACAGTGCAGATTCACCAGAATAATCAGAGGTGAGAGGGTCACACTATAACAATAGCTTGCATAAGCTTGGCACATATTCCTTTTGAGTGTAGAAGACCCAGGAGTATTCTGTTCAAGGTGCATAAAATGTTGTCAAGAATTTGAAGGGTATGTATAGTTAAACTAAGGCTTCAATAAGGGAGATTGAGAGCAAGGAAATATGAGCATTAAAACGAAAGTTTTTGTTGAGGAGGAAATCAATAGTACATTTCCTGCCAAAAACATGCAAGTTCACCCCTTCCCAGACTGATTTTCTTAGAGAATTGAGGGACATCAAGCTAAGGTGAGAAAGTGGAGTATAGGTTGTGTACAGTCACAGTCTAAAGGAACAGTAGCGCTAGTCCAAGAGGGTGAATGGCTTTTTTCTGTGCCTTACACTAATAGAACAATGAAAACATTCTTGCATCTCTAATTGAGATGACAATTAAATTTCATGGTCATATAAATCTGATCACATTTACTAAAAAGTAAAGTATTAGAATTCCATAATAGGACTCCAATTTTTACATTTAAGGGCAACCATTCTGAAATAAAATGAAAACAGTGGAGAAACTCAGGAGGTCTGGCAGCATCTGCTGAGAGAGAAACAGAGCTAACATGGATTTGATATGACCCGTCCTCAGAATTTTATCATCACACTCAAGAACTGCCAATATGATATCAGCCAGCTTAATTTTTCTGTTCTCCTCACCCAGTCTAACTGGTTTTCCTCTGGACTTTCTGTACTCCATTATCTCAGGTATAATCCCCTCAGAGCTGCATCAGGACACTATTTAAATGAGCCACAACACAGTGCAGCAACCTGCAACAACGCCAAGCTGAACAGAAGCGCTTATACGGAGTCTTCAAAAGAAATAGATACCCGAAAAGCACAATCCGCCGGTAACTCCTAGACAGACCACATTAGGAAGACAACACGACCAGAATCACTTAATCACCCTACCATACATCAAGAACATTTCAGAGATGACCACAAGACTACTCAGACCCCTAGGTATTAAAGTAGCCCACAAACCAACAAGCACCCTATAAACAGCTACCGACGAACATGAAGGATCCCATACCCAAAAACTGGGGTACTATACAAAATACCATGCAAGGACTGAGAAATACTATATAGGCCAACCCAGAAGAAAATTAACTGTATGGATACATGAACACCAACTACCCACCAAGAGACACAGTGAATGAGGGATATGAATTTGACTGGGACAGCACATCCATAATCACACAAGCCAAACAGAAATATGCCAGGGAATTCCTGGAGGCCTGGTATTCCAAGCGGATCTCCATCAACAAACACTTTGAATTAGACCCTGTATACCAATCGAGAAACAAAACCAGAAATAATATCAATCATCCCAGGAGACTGAGGCATATAATTAATTAGGACAGAACACCAACGCTTCACCGTAGGCGCACTGACAATGTTACCTAGCAGAGTGACGAAACATTTGTAACCAAACCCACCAGCTCGGCAAGCATGTCTACAACCTCACGCACAACCCGAGCTACAAGTCTTCTCAAAACTTTAATCCTCACTTAGTTATCAAACCTGCTGGCTCTGTTGCCATCTGGCGTGCTCACCTCTACCTGGCAGAGGCAGACAGCCAACATTCAAACACTCATTGCTTAAAAAAAAAACCAAAAAAAAAGAAAAACACCAACTCCTTTATTTCTGGTCTGAAGCTTTTACTAAAAACTTTACTCATCTTCCTCAGGGTCCTGAGCATCTACACCTTCCCATCTGATAGGCCCCCACACTGCACAGCCTGCTTCTACCTCCTTCCCAAAATCCATTACTAGAGCGGTCTAAACAATAGATTTTCTTTATTCATTCACGGGATGAGGGCATTGCTGCTAGGCAGCATTTGTTGCCCATCCTTAACTGCCCAGACGGCAGCTAAGAGTCAACCACATTGCTGTGGGTCTGGAGTCACATGTAGGCCAGACCAGGTAAGGATGGCAGATTTCCTTCCCTAAAAGGACATTACTGAACCAGATGGGTTTTTCCAACAATCGACAATGTATTCATGGTCATCATTAGATTCTTAATTCCACATATTTTATTGAATTCAAATTCCACCATCTGCCATGGTGGGATTCAAACCTGGGTCACCAGAACATTATCTAGGTCTCTGGATTAACAGTCCAGCGATAATGCCACTAGGCCATCCCCTCCCCAGTAATATTTGATAACTACTTGAAACTGTTCCAGTTTACTCTACTGCAAATTTCCATAACTAAATCCTCGGTGCATACAGTGTGGATTCCCCTTAGGCAGCAGTACAGTTTAAGATTGAGGTTTTCTAAGTGCTTACACTTGTCCAGGATTCATCATCCATAGTCAACAAAAAAAAAATACTCAAAAGTATCTGGCTTAAAGAAGAAGCATATAATTGACAAAGACAGGTAGTAGGTCAAATAATTGAACAGCATAAAATACAGCAGAGACTGATTACAAGACAAGGTCAGAAAAATTAGATTATGACAGAAAACCATCAAGAAATATAAAAGCAGATAAAAAGTGTTTTTAAAAAGGATAAAGGATTAAAACAAAGCGTTGATCCAGCAGAAAGTACGTGTAGGGATTTAATAAATAAGAATAAAAGGAGATGGGGGAAAATGAACTAAACTGTAATGTCCCTACAGAATAAAATCAAGGTCACAGAAATAATTGTAAACCAGAAATGGCAGGGAAGAACTCAAAAATTACAAATAACCAGCAAAGTGATACTGAGGAAATTGATGGAGCTGCGAGCTGACAAGTCCCTGGGTTCTAATTAACTTCATCCTACTGTCTTAAAAAAATGTGGCTAGTGAGATAGCCGAGAAGGTTGGTTCTTTCCAAAATTCCACAGAAAGCAAAAGACAACTCATTTGTTCAAACAGAAAGGGAAACCAGGAAACAACATAGCAGTTATCTCAATATCTGCCTTAGGCAAAATACTAGCTATTTGTAATGATTGCAATGAGGTCAGCCAGCTGGACCTCAGAATGAGTTCCCTGAATGGGACTGCTAAGCTGTTCCAATCAGGGAGCCCTGGCTGACAGACATAAACAGTCGACTTCCTGTTCAGTCAGAGCTGACTCTGAGGAAGCTGGATCAGTGTCAAGGACTCTCCACGTCAATAATGGGTGACCTGGTGATGGGATACCAGCTTTTGGGGAGTTATTTTGCTATTAAAGATAGCAGGGCACTTAGAAATCTTCAACATATTCAGAATCAACATGGTTTTGTGCAAGGGAACTAATGTCTAGCCAATTTACCGGAATTCTTTGAAGTAGTAATGTGTTGTGTATAAAACGGTGGATGTACTGTGATTAGATTTTCAGAAAGTACCACAATGATTGTGTGAAAACAGTCTCTTGGTGTAGGGGTTAATTTATTGGCATGGATAAAAGACGGCTTCTTGTTAGCTAGCCAGGGTAAGCAGAAAGGAGTCCTTTTCTCATTGGCAAAACACAAGTGGCAAGCCACAGGGATCAACTTTTTGCAGCTTATAAAAATGACTTCAGTGAAGGGATCGAATGTACAGTTGTTAAACTTGCTCATACAAAAAATAGATACGGAAGTTCTGAGAAGGACACGAGGGGGCTACAACGGGTAGATAGATAGGTCACCTTATTTAAGAAACAATGAAAATTTACCAGAATCAGTTCAGACGTTTACAGACTAATACCTGTAGGTGGTCAGCCAGCTGGACCTCAAAGAATATGAATTCTCTGATTGGCGCTGATGATCTGGTCCAACTGGGAGCTCTGGCTGACAAAAAAAGGCCATCAGGGATACTGACACTCTGGTGCCTCTCTATGAGGCAGTACTATAGTCAAGGACTATTCACGTGTAAATAAAGGGTCACTTGGTTATGGGCAGCAACCTCGGTAGAGGTACTTCAATATCTGGAATGGATGAGTTGTCTTGCGTGGAAAGGTTGAAGAGGTTAGGCTTGTATCTGGAGTCTACAAGAACAAGCATTGACTTGATCAAGGGGGTTTGATAGGGTGGATGCTTCCTCTTGTGGAAGAATCCAGAACAGGGGGGTTTACCATTTACAAATAAGAGTTTACCTACTTAAGATAGACACAAGGCAAAATTTTTGTTTTCCCACCAAAGATCATAAGTCTTGGAATTCACTTCCTCACAAAGGTGGGGAAAGTCTAAGTGGAAGGGACACATCTACCCTCACCAAGTTTTGACATGTGACATGGCCCATGCCTGATGCTAGTAGGATCTTCCTGCACAATTATATGATCCTTCCGACCTCCTAGCTCAAGTCATTGGCAGGATGAGGGGGTGGGGGGCAATAATTTGTCTAAGAGGAGAAAATATAAAAACTGGGAAACGGTTTTGAAACGGTGCTAGAAATATCCTATGCTCCATTTTTGAATACGATAGACTAAGTGAATTTATTTGGTGGGAATGGGCAGGAGATTGAAATCCCACCAAGAAATGACCTAAAGTCTTAATAATGACTAATGAAAACAGGAAACACATAGAACATAACAGCGCAGTACAGGCCCTTCGGCCCTCGATGTTGCGCCGACCTGTGAAACCAATCTGAAGCCCATCTAACCTACACTATTCTATTATCATCCATATGTTTATCCAATGACCATTTAAATGCCCTTAAAGTTGGCGAGTCTACTATTTTTGCAGGCAAGGCATTCCACGCCCTTACTACTCTGAGTAAAGAACCTACCTCTGACATCTGTCCTATATCTATCACCCCTCAATTTAAAGCTATGTCCCCTCGTGCTAGCCATCACCATCCGAGGAAAAAGGCTCCCACTGTCCACCCTATCTAATCCTCTGATCATCTTGTATGTCTCTATCAAGTCACCTCTTAACCTTCTTCTCTCTAACGAAAACAGCCTCAAGACCCTCAGCCTTTCCTCATAAGACCTTCCCTCCATACCAGGCAACATCCTGGTAAATCTCCTCTGCAC
>NC_063333.1:96693319-96720415 GCF_021869965.1 Rhincodon typus | reverse complement strand
CGATGTTGCGCCGACCTGTGAAACCAATCTGAAGCCCATCTAACCTAAACTATTCCATTATCATCCATATGTTTATCCAATGACCATTTAAATGCCCTTAAAGTGGGCGAGTCTACTATTTTTGCAGGCAGGGCATTCCACGCCCTTACTACTCTCTGAGTAAAGAACCTACCTCTGACATCTGTCCTATATCTATCACCCCTCAATTTAAAGCTATGTCCCCTCGTGCTAGCCATCACCATCCAAGGAAAAAGGCTCCCACTGTCCACCCTATCTAATCCTCTGATCATCTTGTATGTCTCTATCAAGTCACCTCTTAACCTTCTTCTAACGAAAACAGCCTCAAGACCCTCAGCCTTTCCTCATAAGACCTTCCCTCCATACCAGGCAACATCCTGGTAAATCTCCTCTGCACCCTTTCCAATGCTTCCACATCCTTCCTATAATGCGGTGACCAGAACTGTACGCAATACTCCAAGTGCGGCCGCACCAGAGTTTTGTACAGCTGCAACATGACCTCATGGCTCCGAAACTCAATCCCTCTACCAATAAAACCTAACATACTGTACGCCTTCTTAAAAACGCTATCAACCTGGGTGGCAACTTTCAGTGATCTATGCACATGGACACCGAGATCTTTCTGCACATCCACACTACCAAGAATCTTACCATTAGCCCAGTACTCTGTATTCCTGTTACTCCTTCCAAAGTGAATCACCTCACACTTTTCCGCATTAAACTCCATTTGCCACCTCTCAGCCCAGCTCTGCAGCTTATCTATGTCCCTCTGTAACCTGCAACATCCTTCCGCACTATCCACAACTCCAGCGACTTTGGTGTCATCCGCAAATTTACTAACCCATCCTTCTACGCCCTCATCCAGGTCATTTATAAAAATGACAAACAGCAGTGGCCCCAAAACAGATCCTTGAGGTACACCACTAGTAACTGAACTCCAGGATGAACATTTCCCATCAACCACCACCCTCTGTCTTCTTACAGCTAGCCAATTTCTGATCCAAACCACTAAATCACCCTCAATCCCATGCCTCCGTATTTTCTGCAATAGCCTACCATGGGGAACCTTATCAAACGCTTTACTGAAATCCATATACACCACATCAACCGCTTTACCCTCATCCACTTGTTTGGTCACCTTCTCAAAGAACTCAATAAGGTTTGTGAGGCACGACCTACCCTTCACAAAACCGTGTTGACTATCCCTAATCAAATTATTCCTTTCTAGATGATTATAAATCCTATCTCTTATAATCCTTTCCAACACTTTACCCACAACCGAAGTAAGGCTCACTGGTCTATAATTACCAGGGTTGTCTCTACTCCCCTTCTTGAACAAGGGGACAACATTTGCTAGTCTCCAGTCTTCTGGCACTATCCCTGAAGACAATGACGACATAAAGATCAAAGCCAAAGGCTCTGCAATCTCCTCTCTAGCTTCCCAGAGAATCCTAGGATAAATCCCATCCGGCCCAGGGGACTTATCTATTTTCACACCTTCCAGAATTGCTAACACCTCCTCCTTATGAGCCTCAATCCCGTCTAGTCTAATAGACTGTATCTCAGTATTCTCCTTGACTACATAGTATTCACACAGGAAAAAGACAGACGAAAAATATTCATTTAGCACCTCTCCTATCTCTTCGGACTCCACGCACAACTTCCCACTACTGTCCTTGACTGGCCCCAATCTTACTCTAGTCATTCTTTTATTCCTGACATACCTATAGAAAGCTTTAGGGTTTTCCGTGATCCTACCTGCTAAAGACTTCTCATGTCCCCTCTTGGCTCTTCTTAGCTCTCTCTTTAGGTCCTTCCTGGCTAACTTGTAACTCTCAAGCGCCCTAACTGAGCCTTCACGCCTCATCTCCACATAAGCCTCCTTCTTCCTCTTGACAAGAGATTCAACTTCTTTAGTAAACCATGGTTCCCTCGCTCGACCACTTCCTCCCTGCCTGACAGGTACATACTTCTCAAGGACACGCAGTAGCTGTTCCTTGAACAAGCTCCACATTTCAATTGTGCCCAGCCCCTGTAGTTTCCTTCTCCATCCTATGCATCCTAAATCTTGCCTCATCGCTTCATAATTGCCTTTCCCCCAGCTATAACTCTTGCCCTGCGGTATATACCGATCCCTTTCCATCACTAAAGTAAACGTAACTGAATTGTGGTCACTATCACCAAAGTGCTCACCTACCTCCAAATCTAACACCTGGCCTGGTTCATTACCCAGTACCAAATCCAATGTGGCCTCGCCTCTTGTTGGCCTATCTACATACTGTGTCAGGAAACCTTCCTGCACACATTGGACAAAAACTGACCCATCTGAAGTACTCTAACTATAGCGTTTCCAGTCAATATTTGGAAAGTTAAAGTCCCCCATAACAACTACCCTGTTACTTGCGCTCCTATCCAGAATCATCTTTGCAATCTTTTCCTCGACATCTCTAGAACTTTTCGGAGGCCTATAGAAAACTCCCAACAGGGTGACCTCTCCTTTCCTGGTTCTAACCTCAGCCCATACTACCTCAGTAGACGAGTCGTCATCAAACGTCCTTTCTGCATCCATCATCACTTAACATTTCTAACACTTGTAGTGAGTGGTTAATAAGCAGCTCTTCACTAGTTTGTAAATTCACAGGTGACCCTCCTATGGATGAACTGAAGGAGTATAACTTTGCTTCTTGAGGTTGTCTTTGCATGATCAATAGAGTCAGTAAAGAAAAGTCATGAATATCATCTAGTGTTATTTCTGAGAGGCCATTTGAAGCTATGTCAAAAATGTCTGGTGAACTTTATTTTAAACAACTAATATCACGTCAGCATTTTTCTACTATTCAATTCCACCTCACCAAGCTATACTTTCAACTACTAATCAGTAGGTAGGGAGATTCAAAAGGTAGATTCTGTTCAACAGGTATAGTCATGCAATGACTGATTCAGACCTTCAAGATGCCAATGTTATACATTCTAGTTACCATTCTCTTACTGAAATCAAGAAATTTCATGGAATTCCCCTCCATAAGAACCAATTAAAGAAAAACCCTGAAATTGCTGGAGAAACTCAGCAAGTATGGCAGAATCCGTGGAGAGAAAGCACAGTTAACATACAGTACAGTGACCCTTCTCCACAGATGCTGCCAGATCTGCGGAATTTCTCCAGCAATTTCTGTTTTGTTTCACATCTTCAGCATCCACAGTTGTGTTTTAGTTTTTTCCTTTAAAATATCAAAATTTGATCTTGGGCTCTGAAATTACATAGTATGAGAAAGAAACACACTTCACTGCCTGCAATCGATTCATTTGTCAACTTAAAATGGTGGCAGTAATATATGTACTTACAAATGGAATGCCTCTGAAGAATTACAAATGGATTGCGCACAAAAGTGGTGTTCAATGCACAATATTATCGACAGTGTTTCAAACTCTCATCACTTGGTTGCCAAGTTAATGACATTTCAGCTCAGTTGATTTTCAAAAATGTTAACTTCGTGTGCTATTTGAGTCTCTTCCCTAGTTGGTGAAAGATTGATAGTGATATTGAAGGCTAAATATTCCTATATTTACCAAATTTACCACTGAAAAATGGGGCTCTATAGTGCAGTGGTGAAGTCCCTATTCCTAGGCCAGAGGCTAGGGTTCAAGTCTCACCTCGTACCTGTTACAACATACCTATGGAGAACACATTGATTGAAGTATTTGCAAATGACAAAATACTGCTCACTGCTCTGGATTTTGGTCACAAAATGTCCTGAACATATTCAGTGGACTGATCATACCAAAGAATGGATTTCTTCCAGTGAAGTTGTATTAATTATCAAATTGCAGTCACAGCATTATTTTGCTGCCAATTACAAAGGGATATTACAGGGTGATTTACAAAGCAAAAGATTCTTTACTGGGTAGCTTTAAAACCTTCAGTATTCAGCTATCAAAGCTGTAACATTTCTCAATTGAAATTAGAATGACTATTGCTCTGTACGAAGTGGATTTTCGTAGGCAAGAGCAAAATAATTTGCACCATGTTGACTCCAAAACAATATACATATTGTGTGAAAGTACTATGAGGTACTTTGCCACCCTGCAGTTTCAACACAAAATAGAGATCACAATTGGCTGTTCCAGGGAGTTGATTTTAAAATGTAAATGGTAAAATATATTGACAATCCAATTAGTCTCCTCTGGCTAAACTCCTCTTTTATCTCAGTTACATTATGACAACTTAATAGATAGATATGGCCTTACATCTGAGGCAAGGCCACAGCAGCTGAACAACCACATCTTCAGGCAATAATTAAACATAAATGTCTCCTTTTAGGTTTATCACTAGTAAATTCTACTGTATTAAAATTGCTGTTACAGTCAAAGAAATCTACTACAAAATGCACACTGAATTATTTTACAGTTCTGAAGCATTGTAGAAATAATGAAAAAAACTGCAAGTTTGGTCCAAAGCTACTACATTAAAATATGATCAATGCCATTTAGAAAATGTTTGTCATTTTGCTTTTTAAAAAATGATGTAATGCACGCCTATGACAATCCTTCAGACAGTGCTAGGCCTTCTTCAACGATGCCCGGGTAATCAGTCTTCATACCACGTTACAGACATTTGTCCCATCCATAGTCAGTTGTTGTATATATTTGGACAAAAGCCAGTGGTTGGATTGAAGATAGAGTGTTCAAAGTAATGCAGAAATTCAATATATTTTTACAATCACTGACAGCTCTCCAAACTCTTAAAACACTGCCATTTATAACCAATAACCAAAAAAAAAATCATTACTACAGATCATCTGTTTGGCAAAAGGGCAAAGATAATGGTCAGTTTTGCACTGTCACACATGGAACCAAAAATGGGTTTGAAACAACAACTCTTTTCTAGTGTACGCATGTGTGTATGCTTTCGCTGAACAGTCACCTTTCTTCTTTTAAGAGCCTGAACAAGAAAGACTTAAGCAAACAGTTTCAGGTGTCCATATATCTGTATTCCGAGCAAGAAAAAAAATACATTCCTGAAAGTGTGAAAGCGGCATGAAAAAAAGTTGTTTAAAAATTAAACTTAATGTAACTTCAAGGTAGATCTAATAATGATGGAAGAACAATTATGCTGGGTGCCAAGAGTTAGCTCTGCAGTTGATCACAACTTATCTATTCGAAACAATTTTAAATATCCATGTGCTAATTGTCATTTTTCCAAAGATATGTATGTTACGTTCCTCTTGCCAGTTGTTGCACTGGATATTGAAAACTTGTGTTTCGATTGTGGAGAATGGTGGAGAGCAGGCGAGGTTGATTGAAGAACAAAAATTGAACCCAGGAAAGACAGCAACTCCTTGTATTCAAAATGTCTTAATCTCACACCTTAAATATTTATTAATACGCATTAAAATCTTCCTCTGAAAAAATGCTTCAAATACATGGTAGAATAAGATAAACGTCAAGCACAAGTGTTGTGACTTAGAAATTTGAGAGGCTATATTTAACTTCTATAAGTACAGATTGGCCGTTAAACTGCTGCTTACTGCTAGTACATGTTGAGATTGTTGGGACTAGAAATGCAATGTGCAAATTTGGGAGTCTTTTATTTCTCTATCCAATATGTAATGTCTTATGTGTATGTAACATCTGTAGGTAGAAAAAGGAGAAGATACTTTTGAAATAAAAGTCAAAAGGACTGGGATGCTGTAAATCAGAATCAACAGAAGTTGTCGGTGGGAAAGCTCAGCAGGTCTGGCGGGATCTGTGAAGAGAAATCAGTTAAAGTTTTGGGGCTCAGTGACCCTTCCTCAGAATATCCAAGATATTTTCAAGCCTTTTCAAAATAAAACTCAGTAATGTGAAGGGAGTTACCATACTGGAATTGGATTGGATGTGACTATTAATGCCACCTTATGAACCTTAAAATGGAGACTTTGAATTTTTACTGTCCAAGAATAATTAGAATGGGAGTTCAGCTTTGCAGTTTATTGATTGGAGCAAAGTAGGTTTGGGATTGAAATTCTCCCACAGAATTGTGGACCTTTTTGGAGAAGCTCAAGAACAGAATCAAAATGGATAAAACACATCAGCCAAATCTTTAGGTTATTTTATGAAAAAACTATGCTCATCTGGCTACTAAGGGGTCAGTCCGTAAGCTCTCTCAGTGAAGACATTTTTGCTTTTACAGTTGGACATTTTGGGTAATTTATTACAACAAAATTCAAAAGTATACTAGTACCATAGGGGAAAAATGACTACTGTTAACAATGAGTGGATCAGCCATGCAACAACAACAAAATAACCAACTCTCCATGACTACAATTTCTCTTGTTTATGCTATAGTTCATTTATTAATATTTTCTACCATTCAGCACTGAATGATCAAATGTGTGTCAAATGATACTGATATGGGTAAACAGCTCACTTGTATAAGTGCCTTGGATCAGCATCAATATTGTTTAATGCGAAGAATTTCTAACAAACCTTGGCTTTGAAGTGGTGCAAAAGGATTTATGAAAAGGTTTGTGATGAAACGTATTTTGTCTGTTTTAAAACCTATACAAATAAGGTCTAGCAATGTGTGACCATTACAATCTTCAGTTCTAAATTTACTTATGGATTTAACAGTTTTGCAATTACTGTTCTGGTCAATGAAAATTCTGCTTGTATTGTCAGAATATGGAGTTATTTGCTGCAATTACATTACTGGCAACAATAACCACAAGAGGATTGCTTGCTCCAATGTATTGCCTTGGTCTGAAACTCTACCCTCAAAACAATTTCTGCTCTCTGCTACCCTTTACTGTGAATTCTGTAATTTGTACAAGTAGACCTGGCACTGCATCATCATTTGTATTTTAGAATTGCTTTAGGTGGTGCGCGAATAGAAAAGCTTCTGACTTTTCTCATCTACTGTTAATGCCAAGTTTAAGTTCTGGCACAATAGAACCAGTTGGAAGGCAAAACACTTCACACTAATCCAAAAAAATAACTCCTATCTCAAAATGTCAATACTCAATACCCACAGCAGTTATTCTTAGGGTGTCCCAGAGGGAGATTGAGATTAGTTCCCAAATTAGGAGCACATTTCAGTAAGGAAGTATATTGATACATCCAAAAAAATTCACCTAAAAATTGTTACAACCAACACAACAGTTTTGTGCTGTAACAACAAAGCGTTATGAAGATTAATCCAAAAGTGTGAAGGACAGGGTAGTTTGTAATCTTCTTTAAATTGGTTCACCCCATTCAATTCCAGTAAGGTAACTCTGTCACACTGCTGTGTTTTATTTTGAACAAGCTCCATAATATCTTCTGTCTTTTCTACCTACAGATATTAATTACATAAACATAAGACATTACATAGAAGTGTAATAATACCAAACTGAGGATATTGATGTTTACCCATATCAGTTTCATTTGACACATACTTGATCATTCAGTGCTGAATGGTAGAAAATTTTAATAAAATGAACTATAGCACAAACAAGAGAAATTGTAGTCATGGAGAGTTGGTTATTTTGTTGTTGTTGCATGACCAATCCACTCATTGTTAACAGTAGACATTTTTCCTCCATGGTACTGGTATATTTTTGAATTTTGTTGTAACAAATTACCCAAAATGAGGAACTAGAGAGCAGTTTTAAGAAACATTTCTAATGGTAGATAGGAGGCGAAGAATAGGGGCATGGAATTTCTCACATAAAAAACACGCAGGTATGACTCTTATATACTGCAAAGAACCACAATCGTTTTACTGATGCAGACTGAGTGAGCCAATACAAAAACTAAAGTTAGACAACTAATCAGCTGATAATGAGGACTGAGTGTATGCCTAAATAAGCATTCCTTGGACTAGAGTGTAACAGTGTTTAAAATCACAATGGGTTTAAAAAAGGGAAATCTACAGAAACTATTTGCTCTAATGTCAGGACATGAATGGGGTGAGGGTGAAGAGAGCACCAAGCAAAATTCTAAAAACTTAGGAGCTAAGCCACACCAGACTGAAAATTTTAAAATCTTTCATAAATAGTAAAAGGCTGCAGGCATTGGCCTAAGCTGAAATTTAAGATTGACATGGGACATTTTTATTTGCAAGAAGTATAGAGGGACATTATAGTACTGTAAGAAAGAAATTTGGCCAATCAGCCATTCAATACCTTTTCCCCATCCCATCCTCATAACCATGTACAATATTGGTAATTAAAAATCTATCGATGCCTTACCTCAAGCATTCTCCATGAGCGAGCTTCTATAGCCCTCTTTGGTACAGTTTCACAACCATGGAGTAAAAAATTCCCTTCATCTCAGAACTAAGAGGCAACCTTAATTTAATTTTTTAAGATTGTGGTACCTAGTTCTCAACTCCAAAACTTAGAAACATCCTGCCTGCATCTATCCTGTCTCTCCCTTTCAGTATTGTGTAAACTTCAATGAGATCATTTCTCATTCTTCCAAACTCTGGGAATCAGGCCCAGTTTTCCCAATCTGTCTTCATAGACCAGTCCTACCATTTGGGTAACAAGTCTGGTGAATCTTTGTTGCACTCCCTCAAATGGCATTAATCTTTCTTGCACTAAAGGATAACAAAAACGCACACAATACCCCAGCTGTGGTCTAACCACTCTCCTACACAACTAAAGCAAGATTTCACTATTCATGGACTCAAGTCCTCTTGTAATCAAGGTCAACATTCCATTAGCCTTCCTAATAGCATGCTGCACCTACATGTTAATCTTCAGCGATATCTATCTAAAAGAATACCTAGGTCCCGTTGTACATCTATACTTACCAAACTCTTGCCACTTAAATACTTTGCACATCTGCTTCTCCTACCAAAAAGAGTGGATAATTCACATTTTTATATATTACATTCCACCTGCAGTGCTCCAATCCATTCATTAAGCCTGCTGAAATCATCTTGAAGCTACTTTACATTTTTCTCACAACACATTCCTACTTAGCTTTGTATCATCCACAAATTTGGAAATATTATGTTTGGTCCTCACCTCCAAATTACTGATATATGTCGTGAACAATTGGGACTCCAAGTACTGCGGTACCTCACTAGTCACAGCCTCTCAAAGGGGTGCAAAACTTGAAAATGATCCAAGCAAACAGAAGGAAGCGAGAGAAATAAACAGAAATAATTAACCAACCTGATTCCCAGATTCATTGTTTCAGCAGTTCCAATCATGGCGATAGCTAGAAGCATGTTGTTACAGAGCTTTGCTGCCTGTGAACATAAGTCACAATGGATGAAAGTGGTAAACAACTTTGAAATGACGCATGCACTCAAATACCAGCAGAACAAATTACACATGTATTGCACAACAATGATTCAAAATATTGTCAGCAGTTTAAAAATGAGCTGACCTGGAAGAACCAGTTACTTCAGAAACACTAGCTTCATTTTCAGATATAATCTTGCACTTGGAGATGAAATACCATTTCGGTGGCTCAGCAAAATGGTCAACAGCAAATCAACCCATTTCATACCCTACCAGATTACGCTCTGCATAGATTTTTATGAAAAAATATTCAGGTGGGGTGTAAATTGGGTTGTTGATTCACCATTATTCATTTTGTGCTGCCACTAAAGTCAAAACATACCCCAACCCAACCAAGTCTTATTAACTGAGCAGCACATGCTATAAATCTTTAAGACTTCATGAATTTAGCCATCCCATTTATGTTGTAAAAGTATGGGTGCACTTTCCACATGGAGGAAAAAAAAACTACTTGAAGTGAGATTCTGACAGCAGGGAGAACTTAACTTTATTAAACATGGCTCCATATTCAAGTATAATTTCTTCTTTTTGTTACCTGTCCAGTTCCAACCTCTCCACAGTAAACCACATTGTTTCCCATGCAGCTCAGCAATTCTTTGGCTGCATTAAATTCTCCTTCCAATCCCCCGACCATGAAAGTGAGGTTGCCAGCCCGTGCAGCCCCGATACCTAAAATAATCACATTACCATTGGTATTAAAAGATTTGTTATTTTCATCTCCCCATTCCTTTTACACATTTTATCTAAAAACAAGCACAATAATTACACAAGCATAGTCAAAGCTTGCAAACAGAATACTATTAATCATAGGGCAAGACTTTATTCTGGACGAGAGATTGATAAATAGCTTCATAGTGTCATTTATTAGACCTGAACTAATGCTGACAACACTCCTCAGCTGGTTAATCTTTCGACAGCTGCAGTTTTTCAGTTGTATAAACACTTACGTTAGATGAAGGAATAATACATTAATTACATTTTGGCTGTATTTGGGAAATGGCTGATAAATCTTTAGTAACCAATCCTTACAAAAATATTCTATACATCAATTCCCTCACCAGATCAAATAAGAAAGATATTTTGGTTAAAAATTAAGTCTATTCATCTAGATGATCTAATAGTCAAATTAATTCAAGTTGCAGGTAATGTAATATAAAAACTACCTTGTACATCTGTTCACGAAATATCAATCCTTCTAATAAAAAATCTGCAGCTCATTTCAAGCATGAATAGTTTAGACCTCTGTTTCAAACCTCAACCGTTAATACAGTTCTTTAAAAACATAAACCAAACTTCCAGTGGTCTAATGGGTTCAGTTCAATCCCCATTTTAAAACAACAGTTTCTGATTAGTATGAAGCGGCCTGAATTTTGGCTGTTTCTTTTTTGTTTTTAGTCTTTGTTGTGGTTAGAGAAAAGAAACACAAGTTAGCTCAATGTTTTCATACTCACCTCTTACTTTAAGTGCTAGGTAGATGCTAGCATCTGTTTGACCAAGTCATCATAATTCTTGAAATTAGATTAGTACCAATCCAAAATGATTACTTCAAATTCCAAATTAGGGTTATGACCATGGAAGCATATTTAGAAAAATAAATATTAGTTATTTTTGCAATGGATACATCAGGTGCAAGGTAAAGTGGTGGAGAAGTGGCACTTAGTATGCGATGTCTGCACTGCTATCTTCAATAAGTAATCAAATACAATCATTTTCTACAGATGCAGCTTCACTAGGGGCTGCTGTCACTGGAGCCATTTACGACTTGTTATGGTGTCTCTATTGTTTACCAATGACATTTTCTGAAAAGGGAGACAGCTGGGATAGAAGGCTGGTAGCAAAAAGAACAATATAATCCTATGATGGTAATCAACAAACTTGTGTGTTAATTAACTTTACACTTTATCATGTTCAATTAGTTTTCTTTTCTGCCAAAAGATAAGCATGCACAATTGGTTTAAGACCATGCCATGTTTTATTTGTAACCAGTTTCTGTTGTCATTCCCATTTCTGTCTTTGACAGTTCTCCAGAGGCCTCACAGGCACAGATGTATGACTGTGTGTATCTCTTAGTCATTCTAAATTAGTTCAAAATACACCTCTTTATTTAGTGACTGATTCAAATCTTCATGCTTATTTCTCAGGCAGGGCACATTGAATTCTGCAATGTTGTTCCACAAGCTATTGTTGCTCTGTGTCACTGGAAAAATTTCATACCCACAGCTTTTGAACCTGCCCTCTTATGAGTATCACTTTGTATTTATACTACATCACATCTGTTTATGCACTCTGCCTATTTTTTTTGGACTATATTTTGCTAGTGATGATTTTCCAATCGAGACTCAAAAGGCTGACTGTCCCATTCTCGCTAGCGATCATCACCCATTTAAAAAGGTTGAAAACTGAAGTGGAAAGAAAATCAAATTAATTTAATTTAGTTTCCTATGGCACAACTATAGATCTAATCCCACAAGCTGCTACACAGTCAATTGTAGTGAGTTTCTTGCAATTTTCTGGTCCTTAAATAAAGTCTGACCCTATATTTGAAGATATACTTGGCATCACCACACGTACTTCTTTTTAATTCATGTTGAACCATGTACCACATAATTTATTTCTACCACTTTATCCTGGTCCATATGTCCACCTGTGGTAATTACAAGAAAAAAATAGATGCAGAGTCAGTGTACCAGCAGCTTGCATCTTCCAACTAGCCAAAATATGAAAAGAAAAATATTCTGATCTGACCTGGTGAAGATTCACCCTTATTCTGCTGGCAAGTAAAAGGCAGAATTTTAATCGTTAAATGAAGGGCAGGTTCAAGTATGAGTGAGGTTTAAAGACCAAAAAGCAGTGATCGCCTATCTGATGCTATTGCTCATTTCCAGGTTTAACCTGGACACTCCTCATGAAGCTCAGGTCATTTAAATATTTAATGACTCAATTATTTGAGACTGAAATCCTGAATTTAAATCATGTGCATGGGTTTCATGAGCTGCATGGAACTCACCAGGTTCAACGAGGTGAGAGCAAAGTGGGGACCAACTGATCATTGAAATGAAGAGTTCTGAAAACATAGATGCTAACTTGCCTTGTGCTCACAGTATTTATTCTGTCTGTTCAATGCTTCAGTGATTTTTACATGTTTAGAAATCATCTGAATGAATTTGGGCTTTACTCATGTCAGTCTGATCTTCTCTGCTATGTGCCTTCACTGCAGTGCAGGAGCAGCTGATGTAGTTCCACCTTGAACATCTGATGATGAACAAGACAGGCAGCACCAGCAGCAGTATTAGCTGCCTTTTGCTCAGTCACATGCCACTCTAAAAGTCAGCTAAAATCAATACACACAGAGCTCCAGCACGAAGGCAGCGATCACTCCTACACAAGGTCTATTAGCAGAGAATCAACTTTCTCGGCAAGTGAGGGCATCAATGCTTTTGAAGGCTCAGGCTTTCCTGGCAGCTTGTTGCTGACATGTGCAGCCCTTTGGAGAATGATCTCCTTTAGTGGACCAAATGGGCATGAATTTCCATCAGCCATCAAGGTGACTGCCACTGAAAACCCACACCTTGCCCCCATTCTCTGCTGTTTCCTGTGGTGCAGCATTCTGTTCTAATACATGGGAAGAAAGCAGACAGCTACAAACAGGAGAAGTGGATTGTGCGGAAAGAATAGAACAGAAAACACGTGGCGGGTGACAGAGGCACGAGTGTAATGTGGCAAAAAGATGGGGTGACTATAATTGTTGGCTGCTCAGATTTGCAAGTGAAGAGGTGTATAGTGATGAATGAGACTTGTGTGGTGTATTGGTCTGAAGTATTCTGTGGAAGAAAATGCTGGGGAATTTAGTTTTTAAGGGTGTGACACTTGGAAACAGGATGCCAATCACGTTTCCAGCCATCATGAGGCTATTTAATCTTTTGTGGCACCAAAGTCCTACTACTCACATCCTTGCTCACTTCCAATCTAGCCTGCTTGGTTTGAAGTGTAAACTACTTCCTCAACTCAAGAAACAGCACTTCAGTTCCTCAGATCTAGCAGTATGAACTCCAGGAAAGAGTCAGAGACCAGGGTGGGAAATCCTTCCTTCATCTCTTTCAATTCCTCTCAGGAAACAGCATTGAAATAAGCCACTGGCGCCCCTTTGAGTAGAAACTGTCCTTTGACATAGCACAGATCAGAATCATTATTCTTGAGAAGAAAATTGGTCAGGAATCTAAAAGGAGGATGCTCACACCGTGGCCGCAAACAGGTCTGTGTCAATAAATTTTAATCCACGCATTCAGCAGGAGGATCTAACTGACTAATATTGACTAAAAGTGCCTTTCAGGCTGAAGAAAGCCATGGCATAACGTGTGAAGCACATCTTGTCTCAAGGCAAACTGCTCAAATGCTCAGGTAATAATAAACCAAAACCAGGTGATTGTGTATGGAAGACCTACTTAAAAAAAAGAGAGAGATGAAGTGTATAAGCTAGTAATGAAATTTAACATGGACAAGTGGAAATGATTGCATCTATAACTGGATCAAAATCCTAGAACTCGCTATCTTGCAGTTCTATTATGTATCCATTGCATATGGTCTGCAGTGTTCAAAACAACAGATCACCATAACCTTTTGGAAGAGTTAGGGTGAGAGATAAAGCAACATACTCTGCACAAAATAGTATCTAACATCTAACCACTGCACACCTGCCTGTGTCTTTAGTCCCACTCAACCATGAGTTAAGGGGTCTGGTGGTACAAAGGTAACATTTTTACCTCTGAGCCAGAGGTGTGGGTTCAACCCCCAACCTGCTTTTAGCAATGTGTAGTAATATCTTTGAACAAGTTGATGACATAATTGAGTCCATTCAACCATGTGCTCACTGAGTTTACACTACAATTTTAAAATTCTTATCTGTGTTATCAAATTGCTCTGCAGCCTCTTCCTTCATTTTAATCACTCCATCACTGGTGGCCGTGCCTTCAGCTTCCTCAGTCCCAAGTTGTAGAATTCCACAAACCACCTCCACTTTCTCTCAACATTTTTTTTTTAAAATACCTACCTCTTTGATCACAGTTGGGCATCTGCCGTAGTATCACCAAATCCTGCTTTATAATGTTTGTGTAAAGCACTGTCTTGTTATGGTTCTATACAAGTAGAAACTTTGACTTGGTGACAGCAACAAAAACATCAAAAGAAAGTCACTTTAAGCTTTCAAGTCATTATGGAGGAGTCAAAGACTTGAGAACTGGGATAAGACTGGATAAACTGTTTCAAGATTTCAAAAGTCCAATTGATGAAGAGTTCTTTTAGGAGTTGGAAGCATGATCACTATTTGGGGAAAGATAAGCCCATTACATTACTTAAAATTAGTGATGCCAGTGCAAGTGGAACAATCTCACAGTAGCAAAGACAAATTCAGAACCAACTGTCAAGAAAGTACACAAAGAAATATTTCAAAATATATCTGGCAGAATAGTTAAGGCAGCTGGATACTTGGAAATGGAAAATTCTAACTAAATCTATTTATATCGTAGAATCTGGTAGGAAATCCATAAAATGGTGAATTGCAATAGTGTCAGCCCAGTTAAGGAATTAACAACATCATCCCAGAAGTTTTTGCATACTCCAAAAAGAATCTTTGGGTTGATTACAACAAACTTTTAACATAGTTCTGACAATGAATGCTAGCTATTCTTCTGTGAAATCATGAGCAATCAAAAATTAATACATCGAACATGAACATATATTTTTAAGACTATCAGATGTAGGAGCAAAAGTAGGCCATTTGGTCTAGTAATTCTGTTCTGCCATTCAACAAAATTGTGACTGATTTAAGTGATCAGCTCCACTTTCCTGTGTCTTATCCAGAGAAACCTTGATCCCCTTACTGTTTAAAAATCAGTCTTGGCCTTGAATATACTGAATGACACGAGCTCACCAGCCCACAGATTCACTCCACTTAGAGATGAAATTCCTCCTCATCGGTCTTAAAATAGCTGATCCATTGTTCTAAGATCAAACTCACTGGTCCGAGATTCTCCAACAAGCTGATCCAAAGTCTCAGCATCTACCCTGTCAAAAGTCCCTTAGGAATCTTGTATGTTTCAAAAGGTCACCTCTTATTCTTCTAAACTCCAGTGAGTGCAAGATCAACTACTCAGCTTGTCTTTAGAAGACATCTCTCCAAACCTAGGCTCTACCTAGTTAACTTATCTCTAAACCGTCTCCAATGCCAGGATATCTTTCCTTAGATTTGTTCACAATGTTCTGCACATGGTCTGACTAGTGTCTTCTGTAATTTTAGCAAGATGCTCCTTTCTTTAAAGAAAATACCCCATTGCCTTTTAAATAATGCTGTTTAGCACAGGCATGTGTAGCCATTTGTATCTATAGCTGGTGGCTGAAGAAGCAGAGAGAGTAATTAGAGAGCATAAATGAATGAAACCAGGCTGACACAAATGAAGACAAAACTAAAAAGTCGAAGTTGCGAATACTGGAAATTTGAAAAACAAAAATCAGAAAATTCCTGCACTGCACAAGTCAGTCAGTATCTGCCAAAATTAAACACAAGCCATTACACTAAAATTAAAACAGAATTAAAACAAAAATCACAAAAAATATATAGTTTTAAAATCAGTCTTTTGCAAATGCTGACTGTTGACCTTCTGGATATTTTCTGCTTTTACTGCACAAGCTAGGCTTTCAAATTCCATCACCACAATCATCCCAATCTAAATTGGGAACTACAAACACAGCAACATGTCCTCAGGAATATCAGATTTCAGTTGTTGAGAATATACAATGGTCCAGAACTAAAACGCATATTCTTTCATCACAAACCACACCAAAACTTCCCTAGGTTTATTTACTAGGACAATAATGAAGTACATGCAAGCAACTGCATCTGGGACACACATCATTTACGTGTTTCAAATCTATACACACTAATAAGCGGTTTTATTAAGTCAGATTTTGCTGTAGTAGTGCATTTAATGGTGCCGGATACTCATTAGATTTACTTCCACACTGTTTAGCTCACGCATTTACGCAAAATAAATTGTAAAAAACATGCACTGAATGTTACAGCAAGAGAAGCAGATCATACAGAACCTAAGAGATGAAAAGATGGGATAAAGATTTTAGAAAAAGAAAGTGTACTTATTTAACTTTACATTTTTAAAATGAAGATTGAATTCCTAAGGGATTGAGACTTGTTAATTTATGGTGTTGGAGTGGTTGATTGGAATTGTTGTCAGTCATGTTTCTAGACAACATATGCCTCAAATGACTAGATTTAACCTTTTTCAGAGTTTACATCAAATCTACTGCCCGAAAAGAGAACACTGAATGCATTTTGGTGGCAAAGTAGACAGTGAAATTGTTTTCACAAAGCAAATGGTGAGGTGGCACAACTCAGCCAAGATGTTTTGGATATCTGGCATTTAACTGCACATCTGTTGCTTGTCTGAAGTTGCTGCACCATTTAAACAAATAATAACAAGGACAATTAATGTCACCAACTGAAAAACATGGTCCAACATGGTTCCAGCTGAATTATACTTGACAGAAGTTGGTATTGAACACACACACTATCACTGTAGAGACAAAGATACTGCAACATGCAAGCATCTGTTCAGGAACAATATACTGAAATTGGAAGTGAACAGATGACCCAATGGATGGCAACAGTAATATGACCAAATGGATTAGAAATGTCTTTGACTGTATCTTAATGAGTATATCAAACCCATAGATAAAAAAAGTTACAAGATGAAACAGGCAAAGCTTATAGAATGAGTTCTTCTTATTAGAATCACAGGACACTAATCAAGTTGAAAACAGAAGTTGGAGGGCAAGGAAATAGAAGAAATGGAGAAAGGAGGATGAAAAAACAACAAACACTCAAATGTTGTTTGGATTACAACTGATTTTTTTTTTTAAGAAAAGGACTAAATTCAACCACAGGATACCACAAAAGCTTTTATAGTGGTATGTCCATCAGAAAATAGCATCAAGTTTAAGAAGAAATTCATAAAACAAACAATATTTTAATATTGCTGAAAAGCAAAACAACATGGTTTTAAAAGGTTTTCATCCTGCTCTTATCAGGACAGAATTACAAGAATACCAA
Source organism: Rhincodon typus (assembly GCF_021869965.1). NCBI lineage: Eukaryota > Metazoa > Chordata > Chondrichthyes > Orectolobiformes > Rhincodontidae > Rhincodon > Rhincodon typus. The sequence continues at coordinate 96,703,006 of NC_063333.1, read as the reverse complement.
ATCTCAACAGGAACAACAGCATATACTCCATGTGAAGGGCACTGATCAATTAAGCCAACTCTGGCAGTTAAAAAAAAAGCAGCGTTCTCTATTAACAGGCTTCAAACAAGCTAAAAAAAAAAGGGTTACATTTGTAGAACAACAAGAGCTTTTGAAGGAAACCAATTCATTAGCTGGAAAGTTTATATGAAAGTAGCTACATAAATTGAAGTTACTTTGGTTTTTAATTAATTTCAATAGAGTTTACATTCATTTCACGCAATGTTCTGTACTGACCATTGAGCAACGAAGTGCCATGTATTGTGCAGAGTACTTCTCAACCATAAAACAAAATGTGGTAGGCAAGTTTTAGAACTAGTGCAATGGCTGGTATGCAGACTGTTTAACCCAACAACTGGCAGATCCTATGAAATGGCACACCCTTTCCCCTGTCTGCAATAGACAAACTGCTGACTGCAACTAACTCGTACATACAAAAGTCAAAACAATGTCCAATGTTAGTAATTCTGTGATTGGACAATATTTCAGGAACAATCCTCATTAGTAATTCTTAGCACAAGGACCAATTGAAGAATTTCAGTCAGAATTGCAGTGTAGCTCTCATATTTGTTCTACAAGTCATATATTCACGTGGCCCAGTCCTTCACAAACAGAAAGGGCAAGTTTACACATCATGTCTTTTGTTCAGCTAAAGAAAATAGCTGAAATATTTTGCCAAAACTCTGTTGACTTCATAATTGGGAAATGCGTCTCAGCTGGAGTTACAAATTTAGGCCCATTGGCACACCATTCCACTCAGCCGTATTCAGGGATATAAGCACACAATGGGTCAAAACCCCCACACTGTTTCATTGGAGACCAGTTGTATGATAGAAGATGCACATCAGGACCTGAGAAAGTCCTGAAGGACCAACTTGAAAATTGCCCAGGAAAGGTAATGCTGATGGGCAATTCCCCTCCTCCCTGGACCTTCCACAAAAATTTTCTGACTTTGATCCAGTGTGGGAGGCTTGGGACAGATGCATGGGTTTTGCATGGAATAGAATGTTAAAATGTATTATAACCTAGACTACCATCTCAGCAACACCCTGTCAGTCGGACACCGACCTTTATCCAGAGCCCTCCCTGACCACCCTCCAAATTGACCCAACTACCACACCCCCTGCCCACCAAACCTGACTACCTGCCACCCTTTAACCTTGATCAGACTTTCCCACTGACTCATAATATGCATCCAAACACATTCACTAACAATCATTCATAGCCTTGATCTTTAAACTACCAGGATATCTCAATTAGTATCATAACCTCTCTTTTGCTATGAATGCTGTGCCATCCATTCCCCTTCACCCACCACCAACCACAAAGATTCCAGAAGAAACACATTGTGCGAAGATTCTCTAGAGCCACAGTAGCAATGCATTCAGCATTATCAGTGCTCAAAAGATTCAAGTTAATCTAGGTTAGCACTTCAATGCAGCATTAAGGAAGTGTCAGAGTCATACAGCATGGAAACAGACCCTTTGGTCTAAATAGTCTATGCCAACCATGATCCCAAACAAAACGAGTCCCATCTGCCTGCACTTGGCCCATATCCCCCCAAACCTTTCCTATTCATGAACTTATCCAAATGTCTTCAACATTTTAACTGTACCTGCATCTACCACTTTCTCTGGCAGTTTAGTCCAGATGTGAAGCAGTGTAAAAAGATTGTCCCTCATGCTCTTTTTAAATTCTTTCTCCGCTCATGTTAAAAAAAATGCTCCCTACGGCTGTTGACGTAGCCATCCTAGGACAAGCCAAGCAAAGCAAAGACACCCACAAGAGCTCCTGGAAGCCTGGCACTCAAACCGGAACTCCATTAACAAACATGTAGCAAATGGGATGAACATCAATGCTACACTGGAGGCGCACTGATGACACCATGCTAGGTAACAAAACATTTGCAAACAAACTTAGCAACTTGGCAAGCAAGTCAACAAACCGCATCAACAACCTGAACTACAAAACTTCAAAAACTTTGAATATGCTCCCTAGTTTTGAACTACCTCACCCTAGGGAAACGACCATTGTCATTCACCTTATTTATGCACCTCATGATTCCATAAACCTCATTACGGACACCCCTCAACCTCCTACACTGCAGAGAAAAACATCCCAGTCTTTCCAGTCCATTTTAACATGTTGTACTGTTAGAGATGTTCATGACATTGTTGAGGCCTCTTCTACAGTGCTGTGTGCAGTTCTGGTCGCCCCATTTTGGAAGGGCATTATTAAATGGAAGAGGGTTCAAAAGAGATTTACCAGGATGTTGTTGGGAATGGAGGTTGGACCGAAGGGTCCATTTCCATGCTGTGAGATTACATGGTTTTTGGATTAAGTTTAAAATCAAAGATCTGCATGTCTGTTCAAATGGTCATGAAAAGGGTCCCATGGAACTATTTCAAGACATTCAGTAGAATTCTTAGAGTGCCCAGGATAACATCTATTATCATCACTACTTGAAAGTAGAAAAACATCAAGACATTTCACAAAGGTTCAAAGTAAATGGACAGTAAATGTAAGGTATGCAGATAGAGAAGTAACTAAAGTTCAGATGAAGTGTTTGAAGGAAAGATATCTAAACTATAGACATGGAGAAGCAAAGGCAGGTTATTCAACATCTCCAGTGGTAATTTATCTGTGGTTTTTACGTGAAAATTGGCTGTTGTATTTGTAAAACAACAGCAGATTTTGAAGGACAGCCATTCATTAGCTGGAAATATTATGAGGAAGTAATAGTATAAATAGAAATTACATTTGTTTTAATGGATTTCAATGGCATTTGTATCCAATTCATGTCAATTTTCATAACTGATTCGTGAGCAATGAAGTGTTAATGTAAGCTGAAGGGTACTTTTCAACCAAAAAATTCATACTTCAACATTCTTTGGAAGCTTTCTAAAGGTCTCTCTTTCAGATTAAGATCAATACAGGAGCTATGTTTTCTTTATTTTTCTTCAAACAGCATTTTATACAAACTATGGAGTTTTATATGGAGGCAAAGACTTCTTGATGACAGCAGTGAAACAAATGGAATGGAACTGGCAGAGACAAGACCAATGTGCGACAACGGTCATCCTTCATCAGATATAGCTAAATAATTTTGCTCCCTCACCCATAACTTGTGAGATCCTGTTTTTTGCAAAGCAAGAGATGACGAAAGAACAAGCAGGGTTTTTAAATGCAGGGACGGCTTGCGTAACTCACTATAGCAGTACAAATCGGATTGATGTAAAATTTTATTCAACCAATCTTTACGATCAAAAATTTAAAATCCCTACTGTTCTTTTAAGTTACAAGATATTGGCTTCATGGTATGATAATTAAGGTGCAAACTATACAAGATTCACTTCTGCCTTTTCAACAGAAATGATGCACATTAGATATTTGGTCTCCTCTTAGGCATTACCCTTGGGGTTCTGAAGAACACAACACACTAGATGATTTCAGATATAAAATACTGAAAATAAGATGCTCACATAGTATTCAATGCTTAAAATCACTTCAGTTGATTTTGTTAGTACAATATTTCCTAAAGACAGCATTATGGATTTAAAATCCATAGCATTTTCACTGTTCACAGCAAAGTTGATTGACTTACCCAGAAATGAAAACAAGAAAATTAAAGCAGCAATAAAAGTAATTTCATTGTTTCTCTGGCGGAAGCAGAGAATCAGTTGATAGATGCATTCATTATTACTAAGCGGCCGTTACTAGTTAGCTGCAACAAAGTCCAGAACTGGCAGCTGCTGCGATTGTGGCCTTGGTTCATTATTTGCCCATAATGACCATCAAACACCAGTCGAAGTCAGATCAGAGCAACTGTCAGCAGGACTTTTAATTAGCCTGGGTTTGAATTCTGATAACTATCATCAGAATGGCATGCTGACATTGCAGCATAGAACTTTGGAACAGAAAAAGATAGAAGTTAAGAAAATCATGGAAGAGCCAAACCAGGCTTTTTGACTAAACAGACAGAATCAAGAGGGGAAGAAAAGTTAATTATTACCCATAATCAGCAATTATGATTTGGCAAGAGAGCTTTCTTTAATGAACTGCTCTAATGATGAAGAACCAACATCTACTGAAATATAATAGCACATTAGCATAACTGTGTATGCAAAATACATAGATGTGCTGCCACAACCTACTTGTCATTGAATGATTAAGCACGAATTCATAATTAGAAAAATCCACAGTGTAATTTATTGCCCTCTCAGATGTTTCTGGTTCATTAATAGGCTACAACTGAACAATGACCTCTAGTGGGCTACAGATTCCTCATTCTTCTACATCTCAAATAAGAACAAACTTAAAGCTCCTTGCTTGGTTGCAACAGCAATTTTAAAAAAAACAAATACAAAATAATGAATATAGTTCTAACATAGCTTCCAAAATATTAATAATTTATCCAGTGTTAAGCTTTGTGATAAATTATCTTCCAACTATTTAAGATTAATTCAATCTTTTCTCCATTTCTATTTAAAAGAGAAATTTCAGGTTGTTGCAACATTTTAGCTTGGTACAGAAATGAAACATTGCACACTTAAATAGCTCATTCTGAAAGATCAAATTATACAAAGATAAATATTACATTATATTTGTTATAAATATACAGAAGGGGGAGGGGTCACAACACCACATACACAAGAATTAACCCATTTTCTCTTATCAGCAGATTACCTCTATGCTTCACTTGGCCACAAGGAGAATGTCAGAGTCCTGGTCTGATTGCTCTACTCATAACTATTGCCATTCTGTAAAAATGGGTAGAGGGACACTTGTGTAAGACTAGGAACTTCATTTTCTCTTACAAATGCATAACTGGTGTTGACTGAGGATCAATTGAAACTTGCCTCTTAGATCACAAATCCAAACTGTAACACCAGCAATTACATTAGTCTTGATGTGATGTAGGTTTAGTTAAATACCATCATCATTGCACAGGAAATTAGAGCATATATTCACTGACGCAGTACTAGAATAATGAAGGGAAATAATTCTGTATGATAGAAGTTGTGCTGCCTGTGCATAGCTCTAGACAAGCTAGCAAATGGCGATTAGTTTTTTTTTTAAAGACAAAGATCTACACATGGATAAAGTAAAATCAACTCAATTGAGTTATGAACTAGATAGTTGGTAGTCATGGTTGCCAACAAAATCCATCATACAGGGAAGACAGATTAAGGGCACTGTTGTGATGTAAAAACTAAAAAAGGTGTTACAGGCTACGAAGTTTTTAATGATATGAGGCCGCAAAATGAGGAAGACTTTGGGATAAGAAGCTTTTAGATTACTGAAAATCACGCAACTGCTAAATCATGCATTCAGCTCTTGAAAAGTGATCATTAATTAAGCTTTTTTGTGTTTATGTAGGAGTGAAAATTTCTACAATTATAACTATTTTCATTAAATTAAAAATGCAACATTAAACCCTTTCGATTTGATAGCTCTAACCCTGCTCCCGTATTCAATCCAATGTAGAAGTAAAACTTAGTAATGGAAAAGTAGGTGTGCATGTGTGAAAGAGATGGGACAGACAGAACGTACACACAACACACGTGTATTTGGAGTAAGGTATTGGTTGGTGGGGCTTGCGTGAAGATACACAGCAAGAACTTAAGAATGATATTACAGAAGTACACCAAAGGTATTCATGTCTAACTTCAAAAAACTGCATATTGCATCTAACACCAATTTTAAAAACTCCATGCCTAAATTTTACATTTTTTAGCTAAATGCATCATGCTTTTAAGGGATCTTTGGTCCCAAGGCCTAGTGAGTGCTCACTATATTTAACTAACTTTCCTCATTAACTACCTATCCTGTCCCAACGATGTCTCTTACATTCAATTCCAGCCCCATCTTAGCACATGCTGTACCCAGAACAACTTGGCATTGTCGATATCCTTAAGGCCACCGTATATCTGGATGAAAGCTAACACTCTGAAGCTGCCCTGCTCCATCAATAACAGAATGTGAACATGATACCATTTCATGGATAGGACCTGTCCAGAGAGCAGATGTCCTCTTCCTGGAGGACCAGCAGGAGACAAAGTCACTGGGAGCTGACAGTGTGATCAGAGGTCACGACCCAGGTCAGTGCCATCTCCACAGTGTGGGTGGGGAAAGAGGCAAGCGTCAGCCTTGCTGATGCTCCCTCAAGGACCTCCGTACTCTTGTTCTTAGTAGGTCAAGCAAGTGGCTTCTGAGAGAGCTGGCCATTTCTCTGCAGGGTAATGCAATAAGATCAGTCACCTCTTCTGCTGCACCAGGGCAGATCCACACTCCTCTGCTACCTCAGACTCCATCTGCTTCTGTACCCACCAAATGGTCATGCTCTACTACCCAGTACTGCCTACAATATTATTCTTCCTCCATCTCCCTTCTCCCCCAGAAACAACGTCCCACCCCATTAACCCTACATGCCCTCTGCAACGCCAACTCATTCATTCCTTCACACAGCTTTTACTGACCTCCACCTGGATGAATCGTTGTGCCACCCACTTTATTTCACTCAATCCCTTGTTTTCTCTCATTCCAGGAGAAGATAGCTGATAACTGGGCAGAGCAAGCCCTCACCAGGTCAAGGGGTGCCAATATTTGGCACCTCACCCATACAAGGGGAGAATCCTGGGCCTTGCAGGAAAAGACTGACACCACTTGAGATGCCAAGACATCCATGTCCTACCAACTGACAATACACTGCAACTCTCATTAATCTCTGTCAATCTCATTCATTGCACAGCACTTATAAACATCAGCCTCAATGCCTCAGCTCTCAGGGTCCTGCAGGTACCACCAGAATGTCTACCATCACTCGAGAAACATCCGACTCCCCCCAACACCGCCTCCACTACCTCAGAACAAGAGTACCGAGGCCATACAAGACGCATCAACAAGGTTGCTGCCTGCTGCCACTTTCCCAAGACACCAGCAGACAGAGGGAACGTGGACACGGACACATACACTGACATGGGTATTTGGGGCACAACAGGTCTCATTGCCCAGGAGCTGCAGCAGAGCAGCGAGCCATGCAACTGCCATGCAACAGAACAATGGCTGCCATGGAGAGTAGGGACTAGAATTTCCAGCACACACAACTGCAATTTCTGTTTACCGCAACCACTGACCTTCAGGACCAAAAGGCATGATCACAGGGGATGGGAACCTAGCATACAGTTCAGCTCCCCTTCCTCAGGAGGAGACAGGCAGTGGCAGGAAGTACCCAGCCAGAGAAGGGAACAAATGCAGGTCCCCCTAGAGGTCTCCTCTCAGAAGTGGCCAGACACTCCATCTTCACCATTCTTACCCTCTGACCCCTGGGAATTCACCCAAGGAAGATGAACTTGAAACTGGCACGACGACCCTCGGCATGTTTGACCCATCCAAACACAGAAATGCCCTACTAAATCTCTAAGGTAAATGGGCTTCATGGCCAAGCACATTCTCTCCACTCCAGTTTATAGAACCAGGAATTACATAAAGATGTAGGAGAGTGAGAAAGAAGAAAAAAAACTTACGCAAGGCATTTAAGAGGCATGGGTGACAAGTTATTTCGCACTTCTCAAAAAAAAAATATAAATGGCATTGCTTACATTTAGCATCTGATTGTTGCCCCAAATATCACTGCGCCAGTAAGAGGCATAGCTTCATTGCCACACAGGATTTACCATGGATGGATGTCTGTGGTCAGAGCCTGCTGCATCTTCAAAGCGCATACAGGGCCCCTCTTCATAAATATCCTTACTCTTTCCTGGTCTGAGTGTCCAGCAGTGTGAATGTAAATGAATGAATTGCTCAGCGATGTTGGAGAGAGGAATCTGTGAAACAAACAAGGTCGGAAGTGCAATGCATTATGATTGTCAAGGATTAGGAAGCCTGCAGGTCCGTGTCCTGTGCGGTGCACTGTGTGTAATGTTCTATCCTTTTAAAAGCAAAAAAAAGGAACTAGTGGATTCTGCACCCCCAAACCACCCCCCCATACCCTCACAAATCAAACCATTTTCTTCTCCATTGCACATCTGTGATTTCCAGCACAGAGGATGCCCATTATCTTCCCCAACCCCCTGAAGAATGCCACAGCAACTGCCTTCTCTTGCCTCTACTAATGACAGACTGGCTGTTTGCTTGCTTGCTGTATATGCAGCGTGTCACCACAGAAACATAAAAGACAGGAGTAGGAGTAGGCCACTCAACCCCTGAAGCCTGCTCTGCCATTCAATATTATCATAGCTGAGCATCAATCCCAGCCTCCCCTATATCCTTCGATCCCTTCAGCCACAACAAATATACCCACTTCTTGAAAACACCGATATTTTGGCTTAAACCACTTTCTGTGGAGAACAGTTCGGATGAAAGAGAAACAATTGCTTTTTATCTCAGTCCTAAATGGCCTAAACTTTAACCTTGGGCTGTTAGATCCCTGGTTCTCCCTAGCAATCGGGGACATCTTTTCCTGCATCTAAACTATCTAGTCCTGTTAGAATTTTACAGGTTACCAAGAGATCCCCTCTCATTCTTCTAAACTCCAGTGAATACAATCCTAACTGCCTCGCATTTTTCTCCTTATCTATCAGACCCGTCATCCTAGGAATCAATTTGGTAAAACTTTGTAGCATTTTCCTCAAAGCAAGAGTATCTTTCCTCAGATAAGGTGCCATCTAAACTGCTGGCACATGGTGCAGGAGATTGACTGATGCAACACATTACTGTAAAGTAAGATGCATGTCTGTTGACTGAGGACTGCTGACCAGCAAGTCAAGCTGGCAAGTCAAGGCATGGAACGGATGATGCAAATATGGAGGCAGGTGGCAAGTAAGAGAGCGGCCTCAAAATGTTTGTTGCCAGTGCAACCTACAATGCAAGACTGTGCATCCAGAGTTCCCTGCTAGTGTATCGGAGCGGTACCACAATGATAATGAGGGATTTGCAAATACTAGAAGCCAATGTCCACGGATGAGGGATGTATGCAACTAGTGCCCATGGATCACGCCCTGCAATGCAATTTGGTGATACGCAACACAGAGATCCTTCAGATAAAAACAGTGAGCTGAATTCACCAGATATCCACTCTGGTCTCCATGTCAAGTTTTCTCAGTTTAAAGAAAGTCAACTTTTCAGGCCTGATACGACTGTTAACTGTTTCTTCTCTCCATAGGTGCTGCCAAACTGGAATTTCTCCACTACTTAGTTTTCATTTCAGATCTCCAACAATTACAGCATTGTGCCTTTACTTCTTGACATCTAACTGGTTCGTCATATTTAGTAAAACAGGAAGTTTAATATTAAACAAGGCAAGTTGGGCCTTTAAACACTTAAGAAGCAATAATCCCCCTCAATTGGAAACTCACTGGCTGCCTTGTAAGTAACTTGCCATACCACAAAAGACGAAAGGAGGTCCTCCTGGATGTCTTGCTAGACCTCTCATCCTATGTTGCCACATGTCTGGCTGTGGTTCATGCCATCCTCTAAGATTCCATCCCATGTGGAGTTCTTTCAAGCTCGAAGGTTGATACCTAATGGTCAGGCCAAACCCAGCACCACCACCCTGCTCTCACACATCTACTGAAAATGAGAGCGAGAGAGCGAGAGAGCGAGAGAGCGAGAGAGCGAGAGAGCGAGAGAGCGAGAGAGCGAGAGAGC